>NC_092242.1:59398519-59443519 GCF_036320965.1 Panulirus ornatus
TAAATATCTTGAAAACAGATGAATAAGTTATTCGTGAGCGGTGTCTCAGTACAATAAAGAAAGGCATTTATCTCTACATCGCTTACTAAGAGTGAAGAAAGACGCATGAAGGAGAGAGCACTAATGGTCCTCAGAGTCGGGTTAGTGGCTGGAAAACTAAGTGGCGAATATGGTGCTAATAGCTGAACCATTATTACCGTCAACTGGAAATGACTAGGGATGATAGAAAAGTTAGTGGTGATCTGGGGACTGATGATGCTAATGGGACTATTTCTAGGACTGTATGGTGTGCGGCGGAGTAGAGTAGGAATGATACGGGGGGGTCAGGTTGAGGGTCAAGTGTGCGAGGACTTAGGTCACCTCTTAAACTCGACAGTTTGACCTCTGGGTACGACCTTCGTGCATGAGGTAGGTCAAAAGGCCACGGTCATCATCATACCCATGGGTCGTACCGGTGCTGGTCAAGG
Organism: Panulirus ornatus; assembly: GCF_036320965.1. Classification (NCBI taxonomy): domain Eukaryota; kingdom Metazoa; phylum Arthropoda; class Malacostraca; order Decapoda; family Palinuridae; genus Panulirus; species Panulirus ornatus. The sequence goes on from NC_092242.1 coordinate 59,398,987, forward strand.
ATCCCACCGTCCTGCTCAAGGGTCGTTCCGTCGTGTTCAAGGGTCGTACCGTCGTGTTCAAGGGTCGTACCGTCGTGTTCAAGGGTCGTACCGTCGTGTTCAAGGGTCGCACTGTCGTGCTACAAAAGATTATGGCAAGGGGTGGTAGCATCAGTGTTAGGCAAGACATGAGAACGGTAATGAGTTCCATGGCTTTGCGGCGAAGGAAGAAAGACGTGACAACGGCTCATCCTCGAGTTGCCGTCGGCCACACACTACTTAAGGGACCTTGGCTTGTCGAATATGACAGTGTTAAAGTAACCGTACTTTAGAATTCTCTCTCTCTCTCTCTCTCTCTCTCTCTCTCTCTCTCTCTCTCTCTCTCTCTCTCTCTGTATACGTTATTTTTTTTCCATTGTACTCACCATCATGTACATAGCACCTTGGGGCATAATGGGATGCAGTCCAGGCACAGCTTTAAACATGGCATAGCACAGTTGGGCGTTGGCCTGGGGGAAGATAATGCAGAACCATTTAATATCATACATTAAGGTAAGCAGACAACACACATATTAACACATTATGAAGTTAAAATGAATATCTCTTGGTTTATAGGAAGACTCAGTGCCAAGCCTAACAGATATAAGAGAAAATTTTGTGCATATATATTTATGTATATATATATATATATATATATATATATATATATATATATATATATATATATATATATATATATTCCTATGAGTCCACGGGGCAAAGGGAAAACGATAAGTTCCCAAGTGCACTTTGGTGTAATAATCTCAGGGAAGACACAAGACAGAAATGTAACAGTCAGTTGATATACGACGAAGAGACTTAGCCAGGATGCCATTTGGTAAACATGCGATTGCAGTGATAAGTTAAGATGCCGGAGGTAGATTATTTGCTGACATGGAATTAAGATGACTCTTTTTCTTTAAAGATGAGAGAGAGAGTATGTTGATATACCCCTCGCACTGTGACAGTCGTATGAATTTCGACAATGACATCACAGAGTTCTGTCGGCGGGCATCTGTGACCACTCTGTTTCACTGCCATGAGAACGAGGGCACAAACAACGCTTTAAGAACGATGGGTATGATCCCTTGAGCTCGATAGTACAAGCCTTGGGGTATGATGGTCTAGCCTCTGATCTGACACCTTAGAAAGGAGAAGTCTTAGGTCACTCCATCATACCGTCGTGCTAAAGGGTAGCGCCTTCGTAGTCAAGGGTCGTACCTTCGTACTCAAGGGTCATACCGTCGTGTTCAGTGGTCGTACCTTCGTACTTAAGGGTCGTACCTTCGTACTCAAGGGTCGTACTTCGTGCTTAAGGGTCGTACCTTCGTGCTCAGCTGTCGTACCTTCGTACTCAAGGGTCGTACCTTCGTGCTCAAGGGTCGTACCTTCGTACTCAAAGGACGTACCTTCGTGCTCAGCGGTCGTACTTTTGTACTCAAGGGCCTTTAAGAACAAGATATTAACCACGAGAATCAGGCGTACATATATCATGGCATTATTACGCAGAACAACGTCATCCAGTTATACATAATCAGGTTGTTTAGCGAAACCAAAGCACAGCCAGAGATATACCACGTCTCATCTCTCTGCTGAATCACTAAACAAGGAGTCTGTCTCCTGCGCATCAGCCACCGTTGAAGAACATGCCACGGTTACCTCCCACGCCAACGTCCATCCTAAAGCTACGGCAGACCGGCTCATCGCATGGACGACATGCGTCCTCCAAGTTCGTGGCTTCAGTCACCACGGCCCACGTCCGTCCGCTCGCCTGCTGTTCGTCCTGCGTCTCAAACAAACCAGGTCGTTGCTCATGCCTCCTTAGCTTCCATATATACACTCGCGGTATAGTGCCGACAAGGCATTATTCATTCATTTAGTATATTCATTTATCATTATTTCCCCTGTCTTCCTGCCTGTCTTTCTTCCTGTTATCTGTACTCTCCTCCTCCTCCTCCTCCTCCTCCTCTCCCTTTCTCCTTATGTCTCTATTAACCCCTGACATTGTACAGGTTTTGGCCACACAAAATGCCTCTACTTAAGCCTCCTCTGAGCAGCCGTTCACCGAGATTGTATAACATGTATAATTTAACGATCCCGTCTGTATGCAAAAATTACGCGAACTTCATAGAAGTAGTGAGGTCTGACGGTGCACGTTACCGTCGGGTAAATCCGCCCCAAACGCAAGATGAATCGTACTGCCTTGTTATCCGGAGCTACCCCCGGATGACGTCGGCCGGCTCCGACCAATCACGAAAGAGATCTGTACAGTAGCCAATGAACGCATAAGAAAAAAAAAGAATACGTCATCTGCCTGAGGTGGGTTTTTTTACGAGGCAAGTCATAATACATACATGGAAGTGCTTTTGTTATAAGTTGCCCGGGAACGACACTGGTTGTACTTAATAAAGTACGGTGAATTCATTATTCACACGTACGCATATGATGCTGTGTCTTTATTTTCTCAGTCGCCCAGCCTGGAAAGCTTAGATAGAATTCATTAGCATAATTCCAGGCATTCCCCCGATCCCTATATGGTGCAGGATGGCCGGGTAAATATTGCTTATAAAATCCGTATTATGGTAAGGAGAGAATTAGAAGAGTCTCTCCTGCCCGTCAACCTCCCCGTTATTTTAACATGAGCTTCCCATTTTCTGTCGTGAATGTTTTCCTCGTATTTAAGCTGACGGGTTAAAAAAGAGATGAAGAAAAAAAGGTTATGATATTCGGGATGTAGGTGATTGCTACAGTAGGACTGCCAATGTTTCCTAGTATTGCGACGTATTTCCGGATGATACGGTTTTCCTGATTTTGTTTCCCAGTTCATGAAAAATAGATGAAAAAATTAAGGTGACATACAAGTCTAAATTGGACATCACCATTCTGAAGGAATAACATCACGTGGACACCCTCCCCGGCTCATTTATTTTGTTCCAAAATGTAAGAAAACTTCCAACTTTTCAACGGAATACGATGAATTTCATGTCAGAGACTCGCTGATGTGTTAAACATTCTTCACTGTGGCTAATTTGCGCGGGTGTCAGAGGAATGGACTTTTTTTTTTTTTGTTAATTGATGCAAACTTATTACTTGTTGAAGGAAAATCTGATAATTTTGAGATTACTTGCGAGTTGGAAATGAAATGGTTTGAGGAAGATGTGTGAGTTGCGCTGACAGGACTTTCTAAGACTAAAGTGTGGTCGTAAGCCCTGTGTCGCTGAGAGTGCTTTCGAGGTTTGGTCACATGGAGAGGATGAGCGAAGAGCGACTTCAAGGGGAAGATCTACGTATCACAAGCGGAGGGAGCAAAAGGGGGAGGAGAAGATCAAGAAGGAAATGGAAGGATGGAGTGCAAGAAGCGTGGAAAGTGCTTGGCGCAAAGCGTTGAGGAGAGTGAAAACAGTGGATGGGTTATGAAAACTAGGGAATGATCTGTGAGGTCTGGCTCTACGTGATGGGCTCTGTATTCGGTGCAGTTCACATGAAAGAGACTGGATATCAGTAAATGATGACGTTGTTGCATCTGTTCGCGGTGGCGCTTCCTCGCTGAAGTAAGAAATGGAGATTATGTGTGTGTGTGTGTGTGTGTGTGTATACATAAGCTTCTTACACCCCGTAGCTTGATGCGTCTCTGCATGTGAACTTACTACCAACAGAGCGAATTCATTTATCTCCCTTAGTTTCCCCGATGTCTAGAACAAAACTGTTTATCAGCATAGAAAACTGCCGCCCTAGTGTGAATTGTGACACCCCCAAGCTCCTTTTTTTTTTTTTTTCTAAGGCATAAAAATTAAGGTTCCTTTTCCCCCCTTAAAGGACGCCTCCTTCAGTAGGTGAATGCATAGCTTGCCTGGAGGCAAGAAGGAAAAGACGTAACGCTTGCTTGTTTCTTCAGGATTTGGGCGGATGAGGTTCCTCGTGTCTTCAGTCCAACGGTACGACCCTTGAGCATGATGGTACGACACCTTCAGCTCGACGTTACGACCCTTGAGCTCGATGGTACGACCCTTAGGTATCATAACCTGGCCTTTTTTGACCCAAACCTAAAGGGTCGTACCGTCACGCTCAACGGTCCATAAACTATTGTGAATTATGATGACATAAGTGAATAGTCGAATACAGTAATATCGAGGATTGATATCGTGCGAATATCAAGGCTTGATATCGTGCAAATATTGAGGACTGACTTCATGTGAATATCGAGGATTGATATCGTGCGAATATCAAGGCTTGATATCGTGCAAATATTGAGGACTGACTTCATGTGAATATCGAGGATTGGTATCGTGCAAATATTGAGGATTGATATCGTGCGAATATCGAGGAATAACTTCGTGTGAATATCGAGGATTAATAACGTGCGAATATCGAAGATTGATATGGTACTAATATCGAGGATTGATATCTTGTGAATATCGAAGATTTATATGGTGCGAATATCGAGGATAAGAATCGTACGAATACCGAAGACTACATGATTTACCAAACTGTGGTTGATTTATCGAATTGTGCTCGCTGTTTGTTGCATTCTCGTGGACTTTTAACTGTATCATACATTTGGGCTTTATCAAAGAGCTCTATGAGTTTTATTGCATCAGATAATTAACGAGTAGTCAAAGATTTCATGGGATCACAGATTTGTTATATCGTGGGTTTTACATTATTAATTCGAGAATGGATTTTACCGTATTACGGGGAGCCTTATTGATCATGGGTTTTTATTGGACTTTTGAGCTTTATTGGATTAGCTTTGCTATCACTAGAGTCGGGGTTCACGGGAGTATTTTCCGGGTTTTGTTTGAAGTATTATAGGTTTTTGGAGTATCATAGATTTTGTTGGAGCATCATAAGATTTGTGGAAGCATTATAGGATTTGTGGGAGCATCATCGGGTTTGTTGGAGTATCACATGTTGTGTTAGAGTGTCATAGGTTTTGGTGGAGCGTAATAGGTTTCGTTGGAGCATTGTTGGTTTTGTTGGAGCATAGATTGGTGTGGGTGGAGCATTATAGGTGTTGCTAGAGCATCATAGGTTTCGTTGGAGCGAAATAGGTTTCGTCGGAGCGTCATTGGTTTTGTTGGAGCATCATTGGTTTTGTTGGAGCATCATTGGTTTTGTTAGAGCATTATGGGTTTTGTTGGAGCATTATGGGTTTTGTCTGAGCATCATAGGTTTTGTTGGAGCATTATGGGTTTTGTTGGAGCATTATGGGTTTTGTTGGAGCATTATGGGATTTGTCTGAGCATCATAGGTTTTGTTGGAGCATCATTGGTTTTGTTGGAGCATTATGGGTTTTGTTGGAGCATTATGGGTTTTGTCTGAGCATCATAGGTTTTGTTGGAGTATCATCGGTTCTATCGCATGACAGCGATCGTCATCGGCTTTTCACATATCTCATGGTATGACATTCTTGGACGGCCGATTCCCCCGATGACCAATTAGGGCGGGGAGGCTGCAGCCATGGGTATCGGTTATCGGGTAATCGGATCAGTGATATCTGCCTCACCGGTGGTGGTGGTGGTGGTTGGTGGTGGGGGTGGTGGGGACCTCGTTGTTTCGTGAGGCCAAGAGTGTGAATGAAACGCCCTGGGTTCTTTGTCGGTGTGTAAGTGTGGACAACACCACACAGTGTACGTCTGCTGGGGAGGGACACTGAGCGTGGACACGGTGCTGTAGCAGCGCCTCCCTCCTGCAGGAGTACGTGTGAACCCACAGCACATGTAGCATAGAGGAGGAAGACCTCCTCATCCCACACCCTCGGCGTCCCTAAAGTTACCCGGTCCACTGCAAACGCATTGTTATGAACGGTGTGAAGTTATCATGAGAAAGACGCGTGGATAGGGGTAGTGTAGGAATAGAATGAGAGGTAGGAGAGGAGAGAGAGGGGATAGATGTAGTGAGAGGACCACTCAATACCAAAGGATTGTTGCAGGTAAAGATGTTCAAGGAAGATGAATCAGGATAGAAAGCTGTGGAATAATTTCTTGTGTGAAGGTTTGTGAATGGAGACCTTGGTGCCTCGTGATGAATAAGTGTGTAAAGTGTGGAACAGAAATATGAGCCGTTCCTCTGGAAATCTAGTTTTGACCATCGGACACTGGACTTGGTTTGATAGTTAGTAGGAAGAAGTGAAAGGCTGAATGCACTTAATCGTGAACAGATGAATAAGAGTTAAACATAATCCACGCCTCATGTGGTGCCTCTTTCCACACCAGATATAGACATCATATTTTCCTCAGCATTCATGAGTATCATAATTCCTTACATTATTCCTCGGATAACCTATACAGAAGGGCTCAGGGCAGTACGATAGGTCAGGAATTACTTTTTTTTTCGTTTAGGTTTAGGCTAGGGCTAAAGAGAGGATAGGAGAGGAGAAAGGAACACTGATGAGGGATAGGGCAAGGGTGTTGTGGTATGTTCTGTGTTCCTAGGTTTAGGATAGGGTCATAGAGATGATAGGAGAGGCTGAGGTACATCTGACAATGGTGCCTTCTGGCTAGGTTTAGGATCGGGTGAGGGGAGATTGAATGACATGCAGGAGTAACTGAGAGAGTGACTGGGGTCCCGGAGGAACTAGGAGCGAGGGAGAAAGGACAGTACCTGGATGTGGGCGATCGTGTCAGCAAAGAAGGCCTTGGGCGTGGTGTTCAAGATGGTGGCGAGGGCGCCCTGCACCAACGTGTTGGTCCCGATGATCCGCTGACTCAGGCAGTGCAAGCCCTTCCGTACCTGACGAAGATCAGAACGTTTACTGTCACCATCCTCATTTATCATTTCCCTTCCTTCATGCTTACACTGTGGTATTCATACAGCGAGAAACCATTCGATCCTGTCGAGGCTGTTTGTGATCATGGAAGAGATCAGAACCTCATAGATTGGTGTGGTAGTGTGGTATGGGTACAGAGTCATGCAGATGTTTCAAGGAGATTAACCTGTAAACTTTTCCAGTAACTAAAGAGGCGCAAATAATGTCACTCGTGTGCGAGCATAAACAACTGATGGCTGTTGGGTTCCACACAGAAATATGAATATGGAGGAGAGAACAATCATATCCTGTTGGAGGATTTTGATTTCGTTTGGAGTAGAAGCAAAATCCTCTGTATTTATGGGAAACAGAGAGAGACTTCCATCAACATTTCTGGCATACGATATTTTACTTTAATGAAAAAGCATTTTACCATTATGTTCCATAATTACTTTCGAGGTACTACGTATTCCCATAAATGAAATAGACAAAAGAAATAAAAAAAAATGTGGTATGTGATCCTGTCTGATATCATGCCTCTGCTTCAAAGAAATCTATTCAGTCAAAACCTGAAGTCGTCCTCATGCACTGTCCTCTAGCAGGTGACCTCGTCATAAACCCTCAGGTCGTGTGTTATGTGTCCGTCTCGTGTGTTGTTCTCCAGCAGATAACCTCGTCATACATCATCAAGTCTTCTTTTATCTGCCCGTCCCACGTACTGTCCTCCAGCAGATGACCTCATCATAGACCATCATTACTATTCCTTTCCGTGTATTGTCGTCCCACAAGATAGCCTCGTTGTAGAGCATCAGTTCTTCTGTTACTTGGCTTCCCCGTGTATTCTTAGTCCTCCCATTACACACACATGTACTCCATAGTGCCCTCGCTACTCCCCTGTACTCCTTACCTCTTTCTCAAGGACGTTACCCCTGTCGCAGATGGCGATCCATCCCATTCGCCAGCCAGGGACGAGGTACCTCTTGGTGAGGCCGCCACACGAGAGGACGGGAACGTCTTTCGTCAGGGAAGCCACCGACTGGTACTCCTGCCCCTCGAACACCTGCAGGAGGAAGGAAAGAAAGGAGAGAGTAAGGCATACGTAGTGAGAGTGAGGGCGGGGGGGAAGAACAACTAAACAGACGTGTTGGCATAATAGGCCCGACACAGCGAGTGGGTAGGAGAGAGAGGAGTCACAGGGACTTTAACTCCTTGAAAGATGACGGTAATGACCTTAGAGTAAGATGGTGTGGCAGTATTATTGGCCTGGTCTTTGATTACACACCAAACCTAGATTGTGAGGCCGAAAGCCTAAGAGGACGCTAGAAGAAGGATAAGTACCAAATAGCGAGTGATAGGCAAAGGAAATTAGGAAGTAAAAGCTGCTCTACGGAAAATGGGGACTAGAGAAGAAAAAGAGAAGAAAAAAGTGTGATGGAGAAAGAAAGTATGGGAATGTGAGGCAAATATCGAACACTAGTGCATGTAGATATATGGTAATATGAGCATTATAGCGCATTAGCTTCTTCGGCCGGCATTATCCCAGCTTGTAATCATTATGATTATTGCCATTATTATTATTATCATTATTATCATTGTCATTATTATTATTTTCATTTCTATACATATTTATGTATTCATTCTATTCTATTTATATAATTATTATTTTATTCTTTTTTTTGGGGGGGGGTTAGTGTCAGGACCAAAGGCTTTCACTAAACTGCATCTTTTCACAATATTCATATTCATCTTCACTACGCCGTCATCTTCACCAACATCCTCATCTTCACTACATCTTCATCACCACGACATGCAAGGGTACGTTACCAAGCATGACCAGAGCCCACCATTGGACTTAGGTAAACATAACTAGTCTTCAAACTTTAGTTCTGGTCACACGACCAGAGCCCCAAAACTGGGCTCTCCGTTACGTAACTTGCCCCAAGCAGGAATCTACGTTACGTAACTTGCCCCAAGCAGGAATCTACGTTACGTAACTTGATCAGAGCCCCAAAATGAACCTGACGTTACGTAACATGACCAGAGCCCCAAACTGAAACCTACGTTACGTAACATGACCAGAGCCCCAAACTGAACCTGAGACGTTACGTAACATGACCAGAGCCCCAAACTGAACCTGACGTTACGTAACATGACCAGAGCTCCAAACTGAAACCTACGTTACGTAACATGACCAGAGCCCCAAACTGAAACCTACGTTACGTAACATGACCAGAGTCCTACTTTATTGCTCGGGTCACATGACCACCCCCTTCCCCCTCCTTACACCGAGGGAAAGTGGAGTTGTTACAGACAGCCACAATCAAACAGGCTGAACTGCAAGTTCTATGTGACAGTCGCACTGACGTGACCATCGTCGATGTAACGACCACAGTGGCTATGAAGTAAACGAGCGGCGTTGACACAACGACGACGACGACGACACGACCACACAGCAAGGTGATGGTGGCAGCCAGGATCGACCACGGGAGCGTCGCTGCGTTAACCGAGGACTCAAACTTATGTAGCGAGGACTTAAGCTTATGGAGCGAGGACTCAAGCTTATGGAGCGAGGACTTAAGCTTATGGAGCAAGGACTCAAGCTTATGGAGCAAGGACTCAAGCTTATGGAGCAAGGACTCAAGCTTATGGAGCGAGGACTTAAGCTTATGGAGCGAGGACTTAAGCTTATGGAGCGAGGACTTAAGCTTATGGAGCGAGGACTTAAGCTTATGGAGCTAGTAGTCAAGCTTATGGAGCGAGGACTTAAGCTTATGGAGCGAGTAGTCAAGCTTATGGAGCGAGGACTTAAGCTTATGGAGCGAGTAGTCAAGCTTATGGAGCGAGGACTTAAGCTTATGGAGCGCATACTCAAGCTTATGGAGCGAATAGCCAAGCTTGTGGAGCGAATAGTCTAGCTTATGGAACGAGGACACACAGTCAAGAGCAAGTCAAGTATAAGCCTAAGTTACCCCACCATGATGCAGGCGCCCTGGTCGATCTAACACGTGCAAATCTAACTCTACCCCACCAGTAAGAACACACACACACACACACACACACACACACACACCAAAAAAAAATGGTACAGAGGAGACCAAACCAGTTTTTTCTTCGGGCTGATGAGGGTATACGAACAGAACTAGAACGTAACCACACCACACCACCACTCACTATGCAACAACCACAATAATGACTTCCGTCCGTGTGTGTGTGTCACAGGTTGCCTGGGTGGCTGGCTGGAATGGGGGTTGGAAGTCTTGTGTGCTCAGTGTCGTCTCCCTAAGGGGAGAAAGGTGGGAGGGATGGAGAGACAAAGGGTGGATTGGGGAGTGGGATGGGGGAGGAGGGTCAGTTGTGTGTGTGTGTGTGTGTGTGTGAAGGCCAGACGAGAGGTCAACAACCATGCAAGTTTAGGGTCCGTCTACCTTCCTGTCCCTCCCTCTCCTGCTGCCACGTCGAGTGGTGGTCACTGCCGGGGATACCTCCCTGTGAAACACTATTCTCCCCGCGCTGCTCCCCACTGTCCCCCCACCCGCACATCGCCCACTTCGGGAGGGTGTGGAGGCTGAAGACATGGTGGAGAATGCCAAGTACATCGGTGTAAGTCTCCGGTAATAATATATACTTGGTCCGGTATTGTGACATGCGTGACGCCACTTTGCACCAGCCGGGTTATGCCCAGAGGAAATACACGAACTCACTCTCGTGAGCGAAGTCTTTCTCAAGTCGGTGTGACGCAGACCAACTTGACGCTTGGGAGGAGGCCAAGAGCATCTACATAGGACGCGAGGTTTTAAGAATCATAATGAAGTGGTCGAAATAAAGCGTTGCCTCGCTGGGTATTCTGTGTTTATTCTCTTTTCAACCAGTCTGAGATTGCAAAAATCTTGTTTCGCAGTCGGCTTTAGATGTTTTCTGCCATAAGATGAGGATAGAGCAAGATCACCGCAGCACTTTTCTCACATGTATCTTTGAGAACGGCATTTCCTTGCCACGGAATATGTACGAACGGAGACACTATGTCTTCAGCACTAGACAGCTCTTTGAATCGCTGTTTTAAACATTACTCCACGAATTTACCTGCTTACCTGTAAATTCACCCAGGGTCGAGCCTGCAAGGTTTCGAATCCTGGTTGGGGCGATCTGTCCACAGTCATCCTAGCTGTTCATCCTCCCAGTAGGCTGGTCGATAAATTGGGTATCAGGCATAGGATATATATATGTATATATATATATATATATATATATATATATATATATATATATATATATATATATATATATATATATATATCTTTCTTTCTTTCAAACTATTCGCCATTTCCCGCATTAGCGAGGTAGCGTTAAGAACAGAGGAGTGGGCCTTTGAGGGAATACCCTCACCTGGCCCAATTCTCTGTTCCTTCTTTTGGAAAATTAAAAAAAAACGAGAGGGGAGGATTTCCAGCCCCCCGCTCCCATATATATATATATATATATATATATATATATATATATATATATATATATATATATATATATTCCTATGAGTCCAAGGGGAAAATGAAACACGATAAGTTCCCAAGTGCACTTTCGTGTAATAATCACATCATCAGGGGAGATACAAGAGGAAAATATAAGTCAGCTGATTTACAACGAAGAGACGTAGCTAGGACACCATTTGGTAAACACGTGATTGTCCAAGACAGACAATGAGCGCATCATAAACTTATCATGAGGACAAGATACTCTCTCACCACGACTCTCATTTGCCGTCTTTTTCACCTCTTGCACCTTTCTGTGAGGAAGTACCAGGGAAGATTGAGTGCAGAATGGAAAAAGGTGTGAGCAAATGACGTAAGGGGAGTGGAAGAGGAATGGGATGTATTTAGGGGAGCAGTGATGGCTTGAGCAAAAGATGCATGTGGCATGAGAAAGGTGGAAGGTGGGCAGATTAGAAAGGGTAGTGAATGGTGGGATGAAGTAAGATTGTTACAGAAAGAGAAGAGAAAGGCATTTGGACGATTTTTGCAGGGAGGTAGTGCAGATGACTGGGAGATGTATAAAAGAAAGAGGCAAGAGGTCAAGAGAAAAGTGCAAGAGGTGATATATGTATATATATATATATATATATATATATATATATATATATATATATATATATATAAGCATTATTCAGCTGGCTTTCATTAGAATATTTAGTTGTCCATACAAACTCGGTTAACCACAGGCGACTCACTGATTAAGCAGTCTGACTTATAAACTTTCCCAGGATAACTTCGAAACCTGACCCACTTGCCCTGCGTCGCAATGCTGGTATATTTTCCCTCTTCTGTAGGTGTTACTTTGTCTTTTCCTCCCGAAAGCTGGTTGTTGTGTGCCTCCACCACAAGCTAAACCGTGCAATATTCGTCAAGCTGTTTTGTCACATGATTACTGCGTGGCCGTTTGCAATTCAGGGGTGGGCCGTTTTGATAACTGTTTCTTTCCCTACACCCCGAAGCTTTTGAACCCTACCTTCTCCTGTCTTTCCCCAAATATTAAGACCTAGTACTTATCAACTCTCAGATCTTTCACTTCCTCCAAAATTCTTAGATACTTTTCATCGTGTCAACTGTTTCCCTTTCAACACCCACTTTATATTTTAGTTACGACCCGGCCTTAATGCGGAATTTTGTTCATGGCGGGAGCCTCCATCGAAAAAAAGTCATTTTCGTTATTAGATTCTTTTCACAAGTGTCCCAATATAATCTGCCCTTAACAAAATCATCGCATTTTCCTATCCCTTTGTAATTCTTATCAGCTTTCAGAACAATATCAAAGTGTATTTAAACTTACGAGTCGTCGCTTTCCTCATAGTGGGAGCAGGAGTTTTCGACACAGTGGTGCTGAAACGTGTCTCAAGACATCTCGAAACTCTGTTGTTTAGAACTAACAAAGGTTCACGAAGAAGGGTTTGCCCTCGACAAAACCAGATGATGTTGATTCATCGAGTGAGGACATCATCCTCTGTCATAGTAGCTACTGAGTAGTTGCCCTGACGTTCGACGTCCCTCTGAGTACGAGGGAGTAGAGAGATAAACGAAGCAGGGAGTCATTAAACTTTGTCTTGACTCTGATTCATGACCGAAGTTCTTCAATCTACCAAAGTGGGATAAAAGCTAATCTGCTTTGCTTCATACTCGAGTCTTATTGCGTATGGCGGCAGAAGAGGATATCCCCGATCTCTAAACGCAGCAGACGACTCCATAGTGTTCGAGAAACTTGGAATTACTGATAGAACGATGTTGTTTGTGGAAGGAATTACTAATAGAACGATGTTGTTGTTATGGAAGACTCGTTAGGCTTGTCACCTGGCCCATGGAAGGGCTCCGGAGGGGCTCCTGTCCTCAGACGGCCCGTCCTTCCACTCTCATCCTCGATTATGTGCTTGACGACAACATGAATATATCTCATACCTTCCTGTACTGGGCACTGCCGCCTTGTGAAGGTCACTAGATCGTAGGTATGGCACCTACCTACCTACCTGCCATTAGCCCCCTAGCCTGGCAGAAGGCAGCAGAAGAGGATAATCCCACTCTCATGACGAAGCATGACACTTCCACAGTGTTTTAATAAATTAGAATTACTGATAGAACGATGTTGTTGTTGATGCCCAAGACTCGTTAGGCAGTAGCCTTGCACATGGGGGGGTCTCTCCTTAAACGGCCCGTCCTTCCATCCCTCATCCGCGATCATGTGTTTGACGACCACATGAATATCCTTCTTACCTTCCTGTACTGGGCACTACCGCCTTGTGAAGGTCACCACATCGTAGGGTGAGGCAGCCGCCTACTGGCCTTTAGTCCCTACCCGAGTCCCCCACCTCCTCCTAGATCTACTACCCCTCCATCTCCAGCCAGCCATTCTAGGCCCCCCCACCAACAGCACACCTGGACCTAGCCCAGCCACGCAGGAGCCGTACCTCCCCGGCCCAGCCCCACCCTAGGCACGTAGGACCTGCCTGGTAACGGGTCAGCCGATGAACACGTGACGATAGCCTCCCACATCGGGGAGACGGACGGCGACGCAGGAAGAGCCAGCCGGGCAGTGTGAAACAGAGAACCTTAGGACACGATTCGTTAGGCAATGGGAATCGAAGACAGACGGAGCGAGAGAGAGAGAGAGAAAGATATAAAGTATCTCCCAGCATTAAGCTTGCCAGCCTCATACGCCTCTCTTGAACGAGACGTGGGTACTGGCCGAACAAGATGGTGCTGGCGACCAGTCTGGGTCCTTGATGCTGGGAGACACCAGCCCAGAAACTTAACCATATCGACCCACTGGGACTCTAGCCACCAACAAGACGTGTGAACCGGAGGTCTTATAGTCAACATGGCAAGCTGGGGACGTTGACAGTTACCCATAGAGTATCACATCTTCACAAACATCACTATATCCAGCAAATGTCGCTACACATCTCCAGGCAGAGGTGATCATTCCAGTCACACTTACGACGTACCCAAGATAGACAATCATACAAGACTCAGGTGACGTACTGAAGTCCTTGTGCTTTAGCATAGCCGGACGTGAGAAGGCACTCCAAGACGCGCTTAAATGGTTCCTTGTTTGTGCCAAGGACGAGTAGCTTGTGATGATGGGCTGACATTATAACCCGGTCGTAGAACAGTTCACACTCTGGTACAGATTTAGATGTGATGACACATCACCATTCACAAGTTTGACCCTTACGTCCGTACAGGGTCCAGGGTACGATGAGTGTTCAGGTGTATGTTGCATGCAAAGCCATCAGCAATGTGACAGGTTAAGATGGCTACGATGTGCGTTGGCTTATTAGATTTGAACGAATATGATGACTCTACATGTGACGAAGACATCAACCACGACACAAAAGATATAATGAAGTTGATATAAAGTGTCAGTGGATAAAAGAAAGTAGTGATGATTAGTAGTTTCTCACATTTTGGTGATCCTCCTCTTCCTCCTGCCTCCTCCTCCTCTTCTTCCTCCAGCCTCCTCCTCCTCCTCTTCCTCCTGCCTCATCCTTCTCCTCTACCTCCGATGGAAGCCTAAAGGAATGACACTGACCTCTGTCAAAGAGGATATCATTAAAGCCAGCCGCTAGAGGCGTTCGCAAGACCTCCTCCACCTTCGTCTATACAGACAAACGGTGTCTTCTGGAATCTTTCTTAATCAGTTCGGAAGGCGTTTAGATAAGTATCGTACCTCTTTTGTCATGTTCCGTTCACCCGGATACTGTTGTTATTGCCGTACGAATGATGATGGGTAGAGGCACTCTTCAACTAACTCATCACAGAGGAACTCTTCAACTAACACTCACTTTTACGTTTCGTACAAGAATTCAGGAACTTCCAAATCCTTCATTGAATTGGTCAGTTCTTTCATCACTATTTTGTTTCCCTTATTTTCACGACGACTCACCTAATTTGTAAATTTGAGAAGACTTTGGTACATATCTCAGAACAGATAGAGACGTCACCATCAACCTTTTTATGATATATCACGAAACAAATGTAATTCAATACCTTCCGTGTCATGTCTGATGATTCCCTAAAATATTAACTTCCGATCCTAAGTCCGTGTCTCAAAGCACCCACCCAAAACCCCCAGTTTCAAATCCCTCTCCTCACCCACTCTGAATCCTGAAATCCCCAAATTCACTCGCCAAAAATAATCCCCCTTGTAATCTTTACTGGGACAGTCTGTGGGTTTACCACTTCTTCCACCATTTCATAACGTAACCTTAAGATGAGCAAGCCTTTGTTGCTCTCTCAAAATGATCGTGGAATAGTATTGCTGCTCACAAAAATGTTGTGGGGTCTCAACCAGCTCCCTCAGCATCTCACAAGACACATAAAAGATATAAATGCTGCTGCTCACAAAATGGTGATAGATCTCAAATACTCCATTTTAGGAACTCTGAAAAAGAATAGATAGAAGGATCATCTATCTGCTCATAGATGAAAAAAATAGATAGAAGGAATATCTATCTGCTCGCAGATGAAAAAAAATAGAAGGAACATCTATCTGCTCACAGATGAAAAAAGAATAGATAGAAGGAATATCTATCTGCTCACAGATGAAAAAAAAGAATAGATAGAAGGAATATCTACCTGCTCACAGATGAAAAAAAAGAATAGATAGAAGGAATATCTATCTGCTCACAGATGAAAAAAAAAAAAAAGAATAGATAGAAAGAATATCTATATGCTCACAGATGAAAAAAATGGATAGAAGGAATATCTATCTGCTCACAGATGAAAAAAAAGAACAGATGGAAGGAATATCTGTCTGCTCACATATGAAAAAAAAAAAAGAATAGATAGAGGGAATATCTATCTGCTCACAGAATGATCGAGAACCTTAAAATACTAAAACGAATGAAAGATAAATCCTGCCGCTCACAAACTGGTGGTGCATCTTAGATACTACGGAAAACGACACAAGACGTTGTTGTTGGTACTCACAAAGTAGTCGTAGATCTCGTCTGCTATGATCGGGACCTTGTTCCTGCTGGCGACGTCCAAGATGGCCCTCAGGTGCTGTGCGCTGTAGACGGAGCCACACGGGTTGGACGGGTTGTTGATGACGATGGCCGCCGTGTTCTCGTCGATAGTGTCCTCCAGCATGGCAAGGTTCACCTCCCAGTTCTTCTCAGGCTGAGGAGGAGGAGGAGGAGATGACGGGAGGGCTGTTATAGGCTGCGTGTGTATTGTGGAAGGTTTCGTTATAGTTTGAGTGGTGGAGGGGTCGTTACATTTACTGTGGAGGGTCGTCATGGTATGTGTGGAGGGTTTTCATTGTTTGTGTGGGGTGAGGGTGAGTCGTCACAGCTTTTGGAGTGGTGGAGGGTCGTCACAGTTTGTGTTGGAGTGGCGGAGGGTCGTCACAGTTTGTGTTGGAGTGGTGGAGGGTCGTCACAGTTTGTGTTGGAGTGGCGGAGGGTCATCACAGTTTGTGTTGGAGTGGTGGAAGGTCGTCACAGTTTGTGTTGGAGTGGTGGAAGGTCGACACAGTTTATGTTGGGGCGGAGGAGGGTCATTTGACCACGTGAACCCCTCTCCCCCACCCGCTAACTTCAACTCACCATGAGGTCATAGTGTTTGGTTTTGATGGACAGACCCTCAGCCAAGGTCTTGTAGAGCGGGAAGCCAGGTCGGGGCACGAGGATGTTCTGGCCAGGGCTGCAGAGGGCGGTGATGCACAGGTCCAAGGCACAGCTGCAGCCAGAGCACAGCACTATGTCCTGAAGGAGGCAATAAAGAACTTACATGAGTGACGGTCGTGAATGTGTTACAGAGAAAAGGACTTGCCGTACCTGAAGTTGTTTACCATTATGGGTATGTGGCGAATGAATGAAAATAAAATGAATCTGTTGTTTGAATGACATGAAAACTGTAGTAAGTCTTTTATCTCTCTAGTTACTAATACATCATGAGGTATGATTACAGAAAATATCATGTTAAGTGTCTTCTGTTAGCTCGGCCGCTCTGAACAGCGTGTAGAAAACGGAATGGAATACTCCTTGATTATCATCATCACAGCCAGTATCATGTGTCATTTATTGTATCTCTTAGTCGTGAAGTAACGCTTGGTCAGGAAGATTAAAGGTATACGTTTGTTCCTCTGGATTAGAGATACGGAACACGCGAGCTGTGGATTCAAGACGTAAAGTTGATATGGTGCCGACGCAAACGAGATGTCATACGTTGTTCCACAGAGTAATTGACACCGAGCTGATCATCTAAGTTTGACTGTAAAAACGCAAGCAAAATCATCTCTAGGAGTAGATAAGCTGCTCAACATCACACAATAGCTTTGCAACATTTGGATTTATCCGTGCGCGATGCTGCTGTGAGTGTTTTCTTTCTCTCGGTCACTCTTCTTATTCTGTGTGTGTTACAGGATGGTGTCTGGTGTATTATTCTAATTTCATTACACTGTCAGGTAAGTGTAGAGATATCTCTATGTCCACACTGTTTTCACGTGCGTCTGAGGTTGTTTGAATACATACTGTCCCTGAACTTCGAATTATATTCAACACCTGCAGAACGTGTAATAACTTTTATGGTCATTATCTTGACATTCAAAACCCCGACAGTCCACAGGCGCAAAGCTCAGGTAACCACCCAGCCTACATACCGATATGGTCCATACATACATAGTGTATGTGGTTTTTAAATCATCTTTTAATGAAGGTTTTAAAGAGTTTCCAGCTGATGTTGACAGCCCGAATGAATCGGTCATGTGACAGACGTCAAACCCAAATAATCAGACGACGCTGCAAGAGCCATGTGTACAGTGAGAGCGAGTGTGGTCAGAACTATACTCAATACCTGAAGAAGGTTTTAACTTGACGTTGACGACCATAATGACCCTGGCAGTCGCTAGTAGACCCAAATTCCAAAGAACAAGCTAATCTCGTACACCATATATATATATATATATATATATATATATATATATATATATATATATATATATTATGTATATACAAACGCAACTCCGCTTAAGAGAGCTCATACACTAACGCACCCGAGCCGTGACAGCAGCTGGCACACCAGAGAACGAGTCGTCACTGAGGGAGAACCCCTTGCCAGGCTTGAGCCGAGCCAAGGTCTACACGATGTATAAATATACGACGAATGAATGACGCCAAACAAATGTACCTGTAATATTCAGAGTAGAATTGTAACTACAGGAAAGGATTACGGCTTAATACTGCTGGTCGAACTGGAGAGGAATTCCTTTCACAAGAGATAATGGTTGAATGATGGTTTCTGACGGTAGTTTTGGTTTGAGACATGTGGGTTACGGGACGGGGCGTTGCTCCTGTTGGTATCCCAACAGATGAGCTAGTTCTGCTGCTTCTCTTCGTCATTCTTGGTTTCATAAGTGAGATTAACGCGAGTCGAAACAAGAGTTCTGTAATGTGTCGTTTTACATTGGTACATGTAATGCTCATTGATCGGAATGTTTGGATATCTTTCCATATCTGAAACCGAATGTGATACACTTTGTGACATAAGAACGTCGAGAGCAATAGTTAGTATTGCATTGATGTTAGAATTAGTCATAATCACATATGATATCACGTGTATCTTAATAGAGGACGTTATAATTAGCTGAAAATGCTGTGTGCCTTTGCAACCAACCGCAAATTCTTCATTGATTCAGATACTGAAAAAAAATCAATTTCTACTTAGAAAGACCATAGAAGCATTGAGAATACAGAAAGTAAGAAAGAAACGATTTATGTATACTCTTAGGAATATTTCTAAACCCATTCTGTATCCTGAAAAATGTGCAGAAGAGGTGATCGTGTCTTTCATTCATGAATGTCAGCATGAAGTTTGTAGTCTTAGAAATGGCTACCTCCCTCTACCTCCCTCCCATCCTCCTCCAGCACCCACAGCTGAGGCGTGGAGGCGTTGTTGGCTTCAGTTGGACAAGACAAAGGAAAACTATGCCCAAGGCTGAGACATGTTTACTGAAGAGGTGAAACAGTGCGATATTGTCAAAAGAAATAAAGGATCTGATTAATCGTTGGTCGTCGGGTCTTAGAATATATTCCGTCGGAAAGGTTAAAAACGAGTGCGGCTAGCAGCGTCCTTAGAAAGTTGATATAGAAATATTTTGGAGCTATTCTACTTTTTACGATCTTAGGTTCTATAAATAGTGAGGATCGCCTGTACTCATCTCTACGAGAGACTCCTGAAATTACCTACATCCATCCTGAAGTTTCACAAGAACTCCCGAGGTAACTTGAAGGAGTCCTGGGGGTGATATACTTCATGATGGTTGAGGTACTCTTCCTCCTTCCAAACTATAAGTTGGACGCCATCAGATCACTGTGGTGGGACTTTGGTCAGTCAGAACCAACAGTGTTACAGTAGCTTGTGACGCCTGGTCAGCCGACTGTTCGAGAACAACTGACCTCATTGTTTATAATGCACTCAGCGTAAGGCCAGACTCTCTCCAAAGAATAATACAAATATTAGCTCCAGTGTTTTGATAACTTCATGTCTAAACAGATGTAATGAGATGTTACTGTAAGCTTTTTCCCAAGCCTCACGGTTGAACTAGGAGCCGATCTGGTATGTTGCGTGGGGAGGGAGGTCGCCTGCGGGAGCAGGGTACGTTGTGGTAAGCAGGAGAGGCGGTGGTCTCTGTCCTGCGGCCATGTGAGAACTTTAACTCCTACTATCTACTGTACAGGCCTCGTGCGTGGGTTTATGAGAAGAGTGAAGGAGGCTGCAGGCCATAGCAAAGTCATCAAGGGGAAGTGTGGGAATAAGAAAGATGGGTACGTAGAGCAGCAGAAGAAAATCAGGTTTTGGTGACATGGATTCGACAACTCTGATGTTGCAAGAACGGAGGAGAGGAGGCCAAGTGCGTGGAACGCCAGGTTACGCAGCTGGCGAGAGGAGGAACAGAATCGAAGTAATGATAGATAGATAGATTAAAGAGCAGTGTACGCATGATTCTGAGCTGTTCACAGAATACAAAGACAGTAGACAGTTGAAGAACAGTGAAGGAATATATAGAGTCATGGGGCAGAGAGAGAGAGAGGGACCAATTTGGCAAGACGGATATTAATAGTAGTGAAGGGTCCTGACTTGGGTTGTGTGTGCCGAGTAGAAAGTTTGTGGGTCACTCGATCCCAAGGAGAGATTCCTAGCTGCAGTAAGGAGCAGCTGGAGCTCAACGTTGTCCCAGCTGTGTAACATGGAGCAGCTGGAGCTCAACGTTGTCCCAGCTGTGTAACATGGAGCAGCTGGAGCTCAACGTTGTCCCAGCTGTGTAACATGGAGCAGCTGGAGCTCACCGTTGCCCCAGCTGTGTAACATGGAGCAGCTGGAGCTCAACGTTGTCGCAGCTGTAACATGGAGCAGTTGGAGCTCAACGTTGTCCCAGCTGTAACATGGAGCAGCTGGAGCTCAACGTTGTCCCAGCTGTGTAACATGGAGCAGCTGGAGCTCACCGTTGCCCCAGCTGTGTAACATGGAGCAGCTGGAGCTCAACGTTGTCGCAGCTGTAACATGGAGCAGTTGGAGCTCAACGTTGTCCCAGCTGTAACATGGAGCAGCTGGAGCTCAACGTTGTCCCAGCTCTACCTCTTCCCAGCTGCAGTCAGGAGAGGCTAGAGCTCTGCCTAAGGCCAGACTGACGTGGTACTCGTACCACCGTGCTCAAAGGGTCGTTCCACCGTGTTCAGACGGGGTTAAGCAGAACGGTATATTAAGCAGACAGGAATTCTAGGCGACATTGCACTTCAGAATGGGCTGCAACCCCCCAAAAAAAAGAGAGAGAGAGAGAAAAAAAATGAAGCAACTTTTGACTTAAAGTTGGAAGTACGTTGTTGATGACCTGTGGGCTGGTGAAGGACGGCATGGCACTAGGACATGTGATTGTGATCACCTGCGTGTACTGTACGCTGGGGAGGGAGGCTTGCACACTCGTGTGTGCGCGTGTGTGTGTGTGTGTGTGTGTGTGTGTGTGTGTGTGTGTGTGTGTGATATACCGCCCCGGGTAGACTTCATTGTTACTCTAAGTTTGTCATTCAGAAGTAAAAAAAAAAGGAAAAAACACTATCAACTTTGTTAAGAGCATCTCAAAATGATTTTAACCTAAGATTTCGTGATTATTTATCATTAAGATCATCGAATTATCTCCTAGTATCAAGTTAACCATAATATCTCGTTGATGATAATTTGCCCACAGTGATACTAACGGTAATTAACATTCATAACTTAAGCTCTCTCACGACCAAGACTTTTAGAAAACGGCATTGCAGTTATTTTTTGATATCTCCAGACAAGCGCTTGCACCAGAATCACGTCAAACATGAGAGAAATTAAGTATATAAGGCTAAGAAAAAGTTCTTTCTTCCTTCTAACCTCATGTTTTTTTTTTTTTTTTCCAAGGATGGGAGAAACAATGAGGAGAGAGTACAGCCAGCAAGCTGCCTTAGTAAGCCCCCGTCCTTGGGGGAAAAAATCAGTCTCTCATTATATTCTTGCTGTTATTTGTGTCTTGGCAGTAGGCTACCTGGTGCCAGGATGGGCCAATTCCGCATTGGCACCCTCTCAGCCCTCCCTCCCTCCCCTCCGTCTCGAGTGTCACTTCGCTACCAGATTTTTTTGTATATGTCTTCCATCAGGCCTTCCTCCCTCCCTCACTGTGCCCCTCGCCCCCCTCAGCAACCCCTTCCCACTCAGACACTCCACGCCTCCGCCGGGATGAGGTAGGGAGGCACCTGTGTCCCATGAGGGTCATGAGGTGGCCTCTTTTTCTTGTGGGTCATGAGGTACCGTGATTCAACCCCTTTCCTCCCCACCCACCACACCTCCAATCTTCTCTACTCCCCGAGGATGAAAGTCACCCCACCCCATCCCACCCTAGACCTCTCTTTCGTAGCCTGACGTGACCTGACCTCCCTCCTCCCTGACATTACTTGACCACACCTGTTTCTCCTGTCCTCATCCTAGGACCTGACCTTTCCCATCATCTGATGAGCGTCGACCAGACGGTGCAGTATATGTAGAGCGTCGACCAGACGGTGCAGTATATGTAGAGCGTCGACCAGACGGTGCAGTATATGTAGAGCGTCGACCAGACGGTGCAGTATATGTAGAGCGTCGACCAGACGGTGCAGTATATGTAGTGCGTCGACCAAGAGGGTAGTGTATATATCGAGCGTCGACCAGACGATACAGTGTATGGCGAGCGTCAACCAGGACGGTACAGTATATGGCGAAGGTCCATAGGTGTTGGCCAATTTGGTCACCAGGCAGGGACCCGTCTTTTACTCTCTAAACCTTCCCCTCTCCCTCCCTCCCTCACTCAACCTCCCCTCTTTTACTCTCTAAACCTTCCCCCTCTCACTTCCTCACTCAAACTTCCCTCTTTCTCTCTCACTCTCTCAACCATCCCCACTCCTTCACTCATCCCCGTAACCCCCCTCCCCTTCCCCCCCAAAAAAAAAGAAAAGAGTACGATCCATCTCTACTAAACACCTTAAACTCCCACTACCCTCCCAGCACTGCGCACCAATAGAGGAGGAAGAGCAGCACCCGTTGTGACCCGGGCGGGGAATCAGAAGCGCCAGAGGAAACACCGAAGCTATTAATTGGGTTTCGCTGACACGAAAACAAAACTTGGGTCTTCACGGACGAACCTAAGACGCGCGAATCAAGGATTACACGAGAATGACGACTTACGATTGTCTAAATCACCGAGCAGTCGACACGAGAGCTCACTCTCTCTCTCTCTCTCTCTCTCTCTCTCTCTCTCTCTCTCTCTCTCTCTCTCTCTCTCTCTCTCTCTCTCTCTCTCTCTCTCTCTCTCTCTCTCGGTCAACATCCCCTTCCCTTTGTCTCCCACTCAGCCAACACCACTCCCCCAACACCCACCCCTACCAACCAACGCCTCCACACCCCACCAGTGGTAACCCTTCCACCCACTACCAGCAGTGACAACCCCAGTGACATCCAGGCCTACCACCACTACCACCACTTCCACCACTACCACCATTACCACCACACAATATTCAACAGAGACATCCGGACGGTACAGGTAAAGAACGAGGCCCGGGTTACAAAGCGCCCTGCCTGTAACGCTCTTGTAACGTGTTACAGGTGACGCTGTAACGGATCTAACTTCCGTAGAAGGGGAACATACGGGACACATACTTCTTAGCTTGGTCGTTACGAGGGTGCACACTCCACCACTGACCAGGAACGAACACACACACACACACACACACACACACACAAGACTGTAATTCTTATTCCCTTTGAGGACCTCACTATCTGTATCTCCCAGTCATTGTATGAGGCCATCCTTCCCTATCATAGTCAAGATGAGGTAGGTCAGGGCGGGGCTGGCCGCGCCCGGCTGGCTGCTCCTTCAGTAACAGTCCCTGGCGACTCGCCCACCTCCCAGATGAAAATAAGCGCGTCCAGCACTAAATAAGAAGTTGCCCGCATCTCAGAAGACCATACATGAAAACCAGGGAACGGTCTGCCAACAGGCAAAGGCCCATGTCGGACCAAGCAGAGGTCCAACGAACTTAAAAAAAAAATGAATGCATCTCCCCCACTCTGTCTGAGGATGTGATAAACGAAAGTATTCACCGTTTTTATTCTCTCTTTCCTGTGGTGATTGTTGCATGTATCTCTTCACGGTGAAGTGAAGGTTTCGGTAAACATGCGATTGGACAATCGCATGTTTACCAAATGGCGTCCTAGCCATGAGATTAATAAACGAAAGTCCACTTGGGAACTTATCGTGTTCCATATTCCCCGCAGACTCATAGGAATATATGGAATTTATGGATGGGGTTGTTAGGGAGGTGAATGCAAGAGTTTTCGAAAGAGGGGCAAGTATGAAGTCTGTTGGGGATGAGAGAGCTTGGGAAGTGAGTCAGTTGTTGTTCGCTGATGATACAGCGCTGGTGGCTGATTCATGTGAGAAACTGCAGAAGCTGGTGACTGAGTTTGGTAAAGTGTGTGAAAGAAGAAAGTTAAGAGTAAATGTGAATAAGAGCAAGTTTATTAGGTACAGTAGGGTTGAGGGTCAAGTCAATTGGGAGGTGAGTTTGAATGGAGAAAAACTGGAGGAAGTGAAGTGTTTTAGATATCTGGGAGTGGATCTGGCAGCGGATGGAACCATGGAAGCGGAAGTGGATCATAGGGTGGGGGAGGGGGCGAAAATTCTGGGAGCCTTGAAGAATGTGTGGAAGTCGAGAACATTATCTCGGAAAGCAAAAATGGGTATGTTTGAAGGAATAGTGGTTCCAACAATGTTGTATGGTTGCGAGGCGTGGACTATGGATAGAGTTGTGCGCAGGAGGATGGATGTGCTGGAAATGAGATGTTTGAGGACAATGTGTGGTGTGAGGTGGTTTGATCGAGTAAGTAACGTAAGGGTAAGAGAGATGTGTGGAAATAAAAAGAGCGTGGTTGAGAGAGCAGAAGAGGGTGTTTTGAAATGGTTTGGTCGCATGGAGAGAATGAGTGAGGAAAGATTGACCAAGAGGATATATGTGTCGGAGGTGGAGGGAACGAGGAGAAGTGGGAGAACAAATTGGAGGTGGAAAGATGGAGTGAAAAAGATTTTGTGTGATCGGGGCCTGAACATGCAGGAGGGTGAAAGGAGGGCAAGGAATAGAGTGAATTGGAGCGATGTGGTATACCGGGGTTGACGTGCTGTCAGTGGATTGAGTCAAGGCATGTGAAGCGTCTGGGGTAAACCATGGAAAGCTGTGTAGGTATGAATATTTGCGTGTGTGGACGTATGTATATACATGTGTATGGGGGTGGGTTGGGCCATTTCTTTCGTCTGTTTCCTTGCGCTACCTCGCAAACGCGGGAGACAGCGACAAAGCAAAAAAAAAACAAAAAAAAAAACAAAAAAAAAAAAATATATATATATATATGTATATATATATATATATATATATATATATATATATATATATATATATATATATATATATATATATATACGTATGTATGATAGATTATTCTCTACACCAGACAATAAGAATGGAAAATAGAGTAATCTTGAAATATGAGAAGAACATATGTAATTGTTTGTTGTGTTGACCATCTCGCAATGTATTTCCACTGTATCTGGCGTCAGTTTGGCAAATATGGCCGTAAACGTTGTGGAGCATCTCCGGTACCGGCTCCCGATTTCTGTTGGCTCGAGAATAGTTTCGGTTCTAAGTTTCAGGTTGAGGTTAGGTATTAAGTTCTATTCCTAGGTTCTAGATGTTAGGTTAGATTAAAGAAAATGCGATGAACTCGTCTCGCTGAATCGATTGAATAGAATATTAGATAAAAAAAGAAAAGAAAAACGAGACACCGCGAGATCTAGCTCTCACGGTTCCCGAGCCTTGCCGAAATAGGGAACCGGTACCTGATACGGAGATGTTCTTTAGACATTTACCTGGTGAAACAAGGTGAGGCTAGACTGGGTGGGGGGGGGGGGGAGGTTTAGGTCGTACCGGGGACACCAGGTGAGGCAGGTCGTACCAGGAGTCACCAGGTGTTCCCGGTACGAAAAGCCTCACCTGGTGTCCCCCGGTACGACCTGCCTCACCTGGTGTCCCCCGGTACGACCTGCCTCACCTGGTGTCCCCCGGTACGACCAGCCTCACCTGGTGTCCCCCGGTACGACCTGCCTCACCTGGTGTCCCCCGGTACGACCTGCCTCACCTGGTGTCCCCCGGTACGACCTGCCTCACCTGGTGTCCCCCGGTACGACCTGCCTCACCTGGTGCCCCCCTGTACGACCTGCCTCACCTGGCGTCCCCCGGTACGACCTGCCTCGCCTGGCGTCCCCCGGTACGACCAGCCTCACCTGGTGTCTCCCGGTACGACCAGCCTCACCTGGTGTCTCCCGGTACGACCTGCCTCACCTGGTGTCCCCCGGTACGACCTGCCTCACCTGGTGGCCCCCGTACGACCTGCCTCACCTGGTGTCCCACGGTACGACCTGCCTCACCCGGTTACATCACCGACCTCCGTGAATGACGTCACTGGTGCAGGTGG
The DNA here is from genome assembly GCF_036320965.1 of Panulirus ornatus. Lineage (NCBI taxonomy): Eukaryota > Metazoa > Arthropoda > Malacostraca > Decapoda > Palinuridae > Panulirus > Panulirus ornatus. The sequence goes on from NC_092242.1 coordinate 59,425,315, forward strand.
TAATTATTGATGGATTGGCTGCAGTCTTGAAGGTCGGTAAAAGGTCGATCGCCAGCCTTTGTGCTTAGTTGGGTAGGGACGCGTAACACGGGTAGTGGGGGAGGAACGCGTCACGGGCAGTGGGGGAGGGACGGACGCGTAATACGGATAGCAAGAGGGGGGGTAGGGGGGAGGGATGCGTCACAGTTAGTGGACCGCGTCACAGGTAGTGGAGGAGGGACGGACGCGTAATACGGATGGGAAGGGGGGGAGGGAGGGATGCGTCACAGTTAGTGGACCGCGTCACAAGTAGTGGAGGAGGGACGTACGCGTCATACGAGTAGTAGGAGGGAGAAGCGCAGGGAGTGGAAGAGGAGAACATTACACGTAAAGGAGAAGAAACATATCACAGGTAATGGGGAAGGACCGCATCGCACAGCGAAGCAACGTAACAGGTAGTAATGGGGAAAGAAAAAATAGTTTCCCGTCACGTAATCTAGGCGAAGGATCGCCTCAGGTCGCAGGTGAGGAGCATAGCGACAATCAGAGACCTGTGAGTCGTGTGAGCCACACCAGAGCAAGTAACGACTTCGTACATTGTTGACGACACACACCGGCATAGCATTACGTATGATTATTTCAGCAGTCGCTTGTAAAATGTATGACGTTATCGGCGGCTCCTGCTATATTTAGCAGTTAGCAACACTCTCCTGCGATGTATTCTTGTCCATTTACTCGTATATCAAGCAGCAGAGTATATGACTTGTACACGTATCAGATTCTGAATTTGTAGTCTCCATTTGAAGACGACGATACCAATCTTGAGCACGACGACACGACCCTTAGATATGGTAAGACGCTTGACCACGACGACACCACGACCCTTGGGTGTGATAACCAGGCCTTTAAGTGGTCAGAGGTCACGCCATCGTACACAGGGGGTCGTACCTTCAAGCTCCAGGGTCGTACCGGCCAGCCCCAAGAGGTCACGGTAGATCCACCTCCTCTATCATTTCATTCCATTAATAAAAAGCTCTTTCATTTCTCGTAAACGAGATGTATACATTGATGTCACAGTTACAGGCAATGTTCTATTTCCTCTACTCGTTGGCAGTGACTTAACTCACTCATCAGTCCATTCCTTTGGCAGAATTATTCAGCACGAGATGAATAAACACCCAGCCATGATGGTTGTGTCAGTTGTTGTTGGTGAACGTATTCACGCCACACCGGGAGCGTGAAGCTGAACTTGACCTACGTGGCTCCCCTGGGTCATGCAGACTGAACTGGACTTGGTTTTGATGTAGTCATGATGGAGTGAGGGCTGACAACCTGGCACTTAGCTCTGAATTTCACTCTGTGGCGATGATCTTGGCCAAGCTGTCGTCCAGATTCCTTGAACTTGACCTCGAGGGCCGTTTGGCAGGCAGAGTCATGCAGACTATATTTGCCAGTCTGTATCGTGACAGACAGGGGGGATGTTAAGGGGGGAGGGCGGCGGCACGTGGGGTAGAGGGAGGAGAGAGCGGGGATGCAGGAATGGGGAGGAGGAGGGAAAGCTTTATACACGTAACACCAGAGGTGGAAATAAAGTCCGTCGTGGCCTCGGAAGAAAATATAACCAATGATGTTGATCACAAATACTCGATATACCAGCAGCCATGTTGAAGTCTACTTGCAGGTCTCCTTCATCACCAGGAGGTGGCAGTGCGTACGCTATTTCTGTCCTTGAGCCATACTCCCGTCAGACCCTCTTAGAAGAAACGCCGTGATCACCGTACAATCGGGTCTGCTTGCTGGGTCGCGCCCTGCGACACGCTGCCGCCAGGAAACGTGGCCACACATTGCGCCAGATGCGTAGTCTGGCCTGCTTGACGCCAAGGAGGGTTGGCCAAGGTCTAGAAAGAAGATGGGGGGGGGGGGGGGGGAATAGAAGGTGTGGTGTGGGGTAGGGGGGAGGAAGTTGAAATGAAGGCCATTCATTTTCTACTCTGAAGATGTTAGTCGCTGTGGTGACATTAGGTTCTGTTGACCGGATGTGATCTACACGTAGTGGACAAAGTTTGGCTTCATTCAGACGAGTTCCTTTCATTGATGATGATGATGATGTGGATCACGATGTTTCATGCTCGTTCGCCGTTTCCCGCATTAGCCAGGTTGCGTCAGGGACAGACGAAAAAAAAAAAGGGCCGCATAGCTCACATCTGTTCTCTAGCTGTCATATGTAATGCACCGAAACCACAGCTCCTTACACACAACCAGGCCCTACAGACCCCTTCATGGCTTCCCCAGCCTCTCCACATGCCTTAGCCTAGTCCGTTGACAGCACGTCGCCCCCCGTAAACCATATTACTGCGATGCACCCCATCCCGTGTACTGTTAATACCGTATACCCTGCGGCAAAAAGATTGTGTATGCAATAACACGGTAGATGTAGATGTAATAACACGGTAGATGTAAATGTAATAGCACGGTAGATGCGTGCATAAGTAGAAAAGTTCATTTGTAAATGTTGAATAAAGACTATCAACATTCTCAAGATCGAGAAAATACGTGTAAATGAAGGACTTGACACATGATAAGTCAGCTATAACAGAACCTCTGACTAATTTACAAACGTAGATATCTTTAAAAAGAGATACTACTCTTACAGGAGATGTGAAGGTCAGTGAGTTTTTGGATCATTTTCTCCCGGTCAAGTGACTCTCTCTCTCTCTCTCTCTCTCTCTCTCTCTCTCTCTCTCTCTCTCTCCCTAACCCCATTTGCCTTTTGTAAGATACGAACCGTGTTGCTGGCGAGCCTCTTGGCGGGCGTTTTGCATTGTTATATTAATGGTGATGGGAAGCTCGTTGACAGTAATAGTGCAAGGTTTTACTCCTGGTGTGATGGATGGTGATGATAGTGTAGATGAGGGAGAGGATGATGATGATGGTAGTGATGCACTAGTAGAAAGTGGAGAGGGAAAGTTGATGATGATACAACGTGAGATGATAGTGAGGGTGCAGAAGGTGGTAGTCGTTGATGGTGACGGTGATTGGGATGATGATGTTACGTAGGGAAGATAGTGACGACGGGAGACCAGTGTATGATGGCAATGGTGGTTGTGGTGATGGAAAGATAATGATGGCGTATCTGGTGATGATACGGGAGGTGGCGATGGTGGTGATGATAGCTGATGATGATGGCCGGTAGTTTCATGTTCATGTTATTAAAACCTTATTGAACCTTGTTAGGCCACACAGTTATTGCATTCTGATTCCAAATATCTGGTCTTTTATGCTCTTTTTTTTTCTAATAAGGAAGGTAATGAAAAGAACGAGGGATTTAAGAAATCAAAGTACATTCGAAAACGAGAGGAAGTCTTGAAGAGAATTGGAAATTAGTCGAGTGAGGTGAAATAGAAGATTTGAGGGAGTTAAAGCCGAGGGCGAAAGGCTCTCTGGATTTCTGTACTCACCTTGGCTTCGAGTTCCAGACCTGGAACAGAACAGTACTTGGCGACCGCCTCTCTCGCCTCCACTGTACCTGAAAAAGAAATGTGAAATTGCAGACATTGTTCTAGAGATGTCCCTCAGCGAAGAGCTTCTAACCTCTTCTGTTAAAGTTCCAGAGCCCAGGGAGTGAGACATCGCCTGCATGTTCAGGTCTCATAATTCAAGAAGGAAGATTTTTGCTCTCTTGCTCTGCAGGCGAAGTCCAGACACTACGAAGGAATCCCGGGTGTTATGGCCTAAGAGGGTTCCTCAGCCTAATGAGTAAACTGACCAAAGACGCTCCTGAGAGATGTTTGTTTTACCTAAATGTTGCCGGGGAATACCTGGCTCACATTTCCCATGTATATAATGAATATCTGTTTCATGCATCTGGCTCCTCCGGATCGTCCCAAACAGGCTGGATTGAAGGTTTGGTTTGCAAATCCAGACCTGTGGCTGAAGACACTGTTGTCCGTCCAGGCTCAAGTGACGAAGACTTAAATGCTCCAGACAAAGGGAACGAAAACTTTTCCTGTACGTTCAAGAATGTCGGGAGGAAGACCTGGCCTACACATACCAAGATTATGGAAAAAGAATATAATGATCAGTTCTATACAGACATCTTGGGTGATGTGAGCATGACCCTTGACGTAAGCCGTCAGATCGTACCGTCATCCTCGAGGTCGTGTCGTCGTGCATTCTAATACTGCAGGAAGTAGCCTCACTCCAGTGGTCTGATGATGATTTCAGTACGCTCCAGGCAAACACGGACACAAGCAGACATCCTTAAGAAATCATTCCCCCCACCCCCTCCTCCTCCTCCTCCTCCTCCTCTCCTTCAGCTTAAAGTTCACCCTCAGATCAAAGTTATGATGGAGTGGCCAAGAAACTGACAGTACTGTACTTGAGCACTGCTGATTCATTATTCGTTTACGAGAACTTACGATGAGAGTTTGCCAAAAGGCGAGAAGCGTAGCTCTCACCGCAAGAAAATCTAGAGTTATGAAGAAAGAAGTCGTGTGAGTTACATATAGCTAGTGAGTAATGTCTTGATGATAATCGAGATGTTACCCAATAATGCATCTAAACCAAGAGCTGCTGAGGATAAATCTGTGAGTAATGATGTAAGACGTGACAGAGCCCTGGAATCTATTGGTCCATTAAGTGTATTACCAACTGCTTATGTGGTTGGCCCGAGTAATATGAATGAGAAGATTCAAGATGAAATGTGGTGTCATATCAAGATTTATGGAGGGAAGGAACTGGCACCAATGACGTATATTGAATCGTTTTCTGAGCCTGTTGTAATCGATGAAGATTAAGGAGTCGAGGCCTCTCTCTGTGCAGGTATGAGATCCAGGGATACTAAATGCGTGTGTTCCGATGCTCTGTCTAGAATGAGTGACGCCAGCACTGAACACCAGGGAAAAAGACTCGCACCTCACTTTTACTGCACCTTCGTCCATTCGGACTTTGGTTTTCGTGGTGTGTTTACTCAAAGTCTCAGGTCCTCCCTAGTGTGGAGGAGGGAGGACTCTGGACCCTTTACCTTTGGCTTCTTTCCTAAGGGATCCCTTGGAAGGCCCAGGAAGAGAAAGGTCTTAAGAACAAGGGTAGAATAACAAGACATCATTAACAAATTGATTTTCAGAGATAAACCTCAGTCAGAATTGATGCATAAACATCTACCTCGTTCCGCAAACTCTCTAGAACCATCAGAATTCCACTGATTTAACAGTCACAGGCTCAAGAGGTCAAATGTCACAGAAGTGCTGCAGATGCTTCCTAGAACCCTCCAGTTCCGGCCTCCGCGTCCGTCCGCATGTCCATATTGATAGAGCCGAACACTAAGCTGACGAGAACTCTGGCTACAAAAGCTTTGTCGTTACTTTGGAATTGAAACCGTAGAAAAGCCAGACTGAATCTTTTGGGCGAGTCTCTTAGTGGTTTAATCATCGAGAGGTACGAGGACAGGGCTACAAGAGTCTACTGTATGAAGTAGTCAAGAGATCAGTGTCTTTATATATATATATATATATATATATATATATATATATATATATATATATATATATATATATATATATATATATATAATGATAATTGATTACTGAGCTGTGAATATGGCTTTCCCGTGTCGGGGCTGAAGTTAATGACTGTTTGAAAAGATGTTCCTCTGTCACGTGCAAACTAAATGGCAAGTCTCAGGCTCTCCTGCAGTAGTAATACAGTAATTATCGAAGTGGTTTATGAAAATTCGTAAGATGTTATCCCAGACAATATATGTGGAATGTAGTGTTCAGTCTGGCGCTAGCGTAATCTTGCTAAAGGAACAGACACGCAAGCAACCAGGTGTCGAGAGCAGAAGAAACGCTCTGGCGAAGAGGAAGGCGTCCAAGATGAGAAGGGAGAGAGGAAGAAGAACTGATGGGTTTTGAACTGTCTTTTTAGGAGGCAACTCAATGGGGAAGGAAGGTGTACCGTGTGTAATGCTGAGGTCAGTGGCTTGCAACAGTTAAAGGTCAAAAGGAGCCAGACATTGCATCGTCCATGAAAAGATGTACAGTGTACAAAAACTGGAATGATTGGAAGGTGGAGGAAGAGAGCTTTTCCCACGTTGTGTGAGCAATACCCCATAACACACACGAATCAACCTTCTGTAAAGCTTCAGTGGTTGCTCCTGGGGGGAGGGGAATCCGATATAGGGTTGCACAACCTGAGCAGAATGCGTCCGCCTCTCTCTCTCTCTCTCTCTCTCTCTCTCTCTCTCTCTCTCTCTCTCTCCTCTTTTTTGTACATAAGCTTAACTGTACCAGTTATTGTCCAACAGAGCTGGTGGAGGGGGAGTTGAATAATTGCCGTGTATATATTGACAGACTTAAGGAATGAAAAATAAAAGTCTTTAGACAATGTAATAAGATGAAAGAAGACTTATATGAGAGGAAAAAAAAAGGGAAAATAAGGCTCTTAGTATCAAGTTGAGTACATTACGTGTATACCTATAGGGTGTGTTGGTTAGGCACAATGGTTACAACTGCAGGAGAAATTATGAACCATTTAATGTATTGCATCCGAGCAGGAGGACTGCGTGTGGCCTTACAGAGTGTGTGTCTGCTCGGTCCGTGTGGTGAACCAGAGATAAACACTCCCTTGATATCACAAAGACGTCTTTATAAAGAGACAATTTTTCTTTTGTCTGGTTATGAATTCTGCCTCCATTATGAAATATCTGTGTTCACCCAACATGATTTAGTTCATCGATTTATAATATCACATCGTAATCGCGGGTTTTGAATTTGGTGCATCCATCTCGACTGTAGCGGGGCAAAGTAATATACAAACGCCACTGTTAAGACTGCAGTAGGTCATGGAGACGACCAAGTTATATCTTGCAGTCTTTGACCTCGAGCCGCCACACCCACGAGCACTCTGAAGGAAACTAAAACCATATTTTCAAGAGATTATCTCTTCTTCTGACTGTACATATCTACAGCAGGAGTTCCGTAGCGAACATAGTAAGGATATCATAGTAGTAAGGCGGGAGTCAGACTGTAAAAGTGTCTCTTGAACGTTCCATCTTTCCTCCCGAACCCCCCACCGCTACCCACACAAACACCCGGCTCCTGTGTGGTTCAGCCAGGCAGAGGTGGCGATCACTTCCACCTCGTCCTTTCTTTCCCTCTCTCTCTCCATCTGCGATATTTAATGTTCCCTCTAATGAGAGAGAGAGAGAGAGAGAGAGAGAGAGAGAGAGAGAGAGAGAGAGAGAGAGAGAGATTCCCCGCAGAGACAGTTGCAAGTGCTAATGTAATGACTGGTGACGCAGTGGGTAGATTAAGTCCCCGCAAGGTTGCTTGCCTTGGGCTTGTTGCCATGTGTCTGCCTGCACGAACGACGCTGCACGCGCACACATGCACACACACACACACACACACACACACACACACACACACACATCTGGGCTTGACTGAGCACTATGTGACGTCAGTTCTCTCACGCAGCAGCCAACAACCAACGTCTGGTAACCGAAGAGAGAAAGAGGCCGCCAAAAGAAGGACCTGTAGGCTTTGTCACAGAACCTGGCGAATCTAACAGCAGGAAAACAAAGATAACATACATCATCGTAGTGACGATACAGGAAGTTATAAACAGTGGGAAAGAGGAGGAAGAGGAGGAGGAGGAGGTGGTTCCTGGCGATGGTATTTCAGTTGCTCGACAGGTTTAGTAATGATCGAGGGACAGCCGCGCGTCCTGAGGTGCTCCCACTTTGCTGCTGTGCTGGTGGTGGTAGCCGGTGAAGGGGCCCGGGTTGAGCGCCACCTCCCTGAAGCCATCGTCCTTTCCTACTCGCCTCTAGGAGTGCCCCTGGATCTCAACCACCAAAGGTTTTTGGGACGTTGTTACTGCCAGTTAGGGCGGGTGAGTCACGTTTATCCCCGGTACACATATACATTTTTCAGGAATGTCCTAACCAGACGTAGTCGCCAGCCATGTCGACCAAGGTCACCACCACCTCCTCCTCCTGGTCTGTAACTCGATCATTGTGATCACTGGTGTCGCTTTTGTTTGATTGATCCGTTGTTCTTGTTTTCCCATTCCACTTCCAGTCTGCTACCAAGATCATGTTCATTTCTTATTCCTGGACGACACTCAGACTTCACAGCCTCTAAATTCATTGTCACTGAGCTGCAATATCTACACAAGGATCACTGGGAACTTTGTAGGAAAATAATATGCAAATGAAAACTGAACTAAGAATTATATAAGTGAATTACACTTGAATAAACCAGCTATAACTTAAAACTTGTGAGAACGAAGTAACAAGATGGGACAATAAGAGGGTTGTGTGTCGCGCTGGTGGACACAGTGTAAGAACCCGAATTTCAACTGCAGACCAAATGTTGGTATCAGCATAAGCTTTAGTTTTCCTAATACGTCATCGCTTCCCATGAGGAAGTTCAGTCAGCAGGAATACACACACACACACACACACACATACACACACACACATATATATATATATATATATATATATATATATATATATATATATATATATATATATATATATATATATATATTTATAATGTCTCTTATTCTCCACCAAAGATTCCAGTCACGGACCATTGTGCTCACTGAAGCCAAGTTCTTAATCAAAACATAAATCAAAAAAGGTCGAGGAAAGAAAATGATATGGTAAAGGTATAGAAAAGATCGATGAAAAAAAAGCGGAAGAAAATGTAAGGATAAGATCAGATAGAAAGTTGGAATTTGATTTCGTAAGTTATCTTTAGTGAGAGACAGAGTAAGATCATCGGTGCCAAGACAGAGGGTGTAAGATAGATCATCTCTGTCAGCCTCTATATATATATATATATATATATATATATATATATATATATATATATATATATATATATATTTCATATTTGTTCGCCCGTTTCCAGCGTTAGCGCCAGGAACAGACGAAGAATGGCCTCATCCGCTCTCCGTCATTCGTAATGTCACCGGACAGCGCCTGCTTCAGGAAGCGCCTTTGGTAAATAGTCGTCTTTTGGTGAAGCTGAACCAGGGTCACCTGACGAAACAAAGTACAGCCTCGTCCAAGGCCTTCTTCATTCAGGGTACATCGTGTCCTTGCTACTCAGTGAGTGTAGCCGAACCCCTGAAGAAGGTGACATGGTCAAAACCAAGAACCTTTCAAAAATATTTCTAGCGAGTAAACAAATGTATGTATATATATATATATATATATATATATATATATATATATATATATATATATATATATATATATATATATATGTGTGTGTGTGTGTGTGTGTGTCTGTAAAAGCATATGAGCAGAGGACCAACCTGTGCTGGGGGCGTATCCGTTATGCTTGAAGCTCCGTATGGATTCGACTAGGGCTTCGGTGATCTCCTTGGTTGGTTTTAAGTTTCCGAACACAGTTGGGTCACCTAGGAAATAGAGGAAAAAAAAAAGTTATTTTCTTATCAAATCAGTTTTATAGTAAGAGGGAATTTTAAGATAACAATAAATATTTTTTTTGTAAGACATGAATATAATTATGGAACATGTATGTATAATGTATATATAATGTATGTATATGTATAATGTATTTATGATGAATGCATAATGTGTATGTAATGTATGTATCATGTATATATCATGTATGGACGAAAGTTGGGGGTCAGATTGCAGGTGTTTGACCTCCCAGGTCAACCACCTGCGGGCCCTTATAGCTGCTGCCTGTTCGGTTATGCTGGTCATTTCCAAGGTAGACTCCATCCAGCGTCTGTTGGCTTAGCAGCTTCGTACTGCAGGCGGTGTCCACCAAGTGCTTGGCCTGGATTGCATCACCACTTGTGTTACTTACACTTCGCTGACCCCCTCCCCCCCTTTAAGTGCAACGGTCTAGTTCACTGAGTACGATGACTTGATCAATTAAGGACGATAACCTATCGTCCGAAGCACGAAGACTTTAACACATTCAAGTAAGATGACTGAACCTTATGAGTACGAAGACTTTACGTCTCCTTACTCAAGAGGTTACGCTGCCGTACTCAAGGGGTTAAGTCGCCTTAAGAGATTAAAGTCGCCGTACTCAAGAGGTTAAGTGTGAGGTGTCAGGTGCAGGAGGTCATCCTCCAGCCTGGCTCGCCCTTCTGGTGAGTAAAATGACGGAAGAGACCTCCTTACGAATCCTCTTACCCACCTTCCTTGTTCTCCAATACCCTTCACCTTTGCTCTACACACCAGACTGCTACCACTCAACACCCTCCTCCTACTATTCAACCCCCTAACCCCCTCTCCCACCGACCACTTACATAACCTATACCAGTTCTTACTGGCTGAGCGACCGTGGGGTGCTGGGAGGGGTACCTTGTCTGTGTCGAAGTCATGGGGCAGGGGGTAGAGTGAGGGTGAAGGTGATCTAAGGCGGAGGGAAAGATCTAGAAACACTACAAGTACTTGAGGAACGGGTTAGTAACGATGGACGACTTTATATATATATATATATATATATATATATATATATATATATATATATATATATATATATATATATATATAAACTAGTGTTTAGTATATTCTGGCAAGCTAGGATGCTGACAGAAGCGCCCTGGGCTGTAACACTAGGAACGTTCATATCTTTCATTCCAAGAACCGTATTAACGTAAGGACAAAGGCGATCATGATCAGAGAAGACCTGGTGCAAAGTGAACGAAGAATACAAGACTGCTGCCCCGCCAGCCTTAGAGATCTTGACCCACCGAATTCCGCAGAACGTTCTAGAACCACATACGTCCAGCTACCCAGCCCGGGGAACGGGTGAACATTCTGCAACATTCTCTTCTCGAATGTCTCGCATTATCTCCGTCATCTACTGGAGAATGGCGTTTCATTCGGTGGAAGATGAAGAAAAGGGAACGCTAACGATAACTTCGTAAGGCAAGAATAGAAAAAAAGAAGTCATCTCGAAAGTCACTCGAAATGACTTCTGACAGGTAGAGTTAGTACTGCGCTTGCAACTATACGCTGTTGTGTATAGCTCTGCAATGACGCTAGCTGGGAACAGCTAGGGCCTCCCTGAGGCGTTACTGCCCCGAGGTAGTACATGAGCGAGGACCTCGCTGTGTCAACGTCACTGCCCCGCTCTTCCAGTGTGCTGACGGAAGCAGAGTCTTCTCTGGCGTAAGCAGATGTGTCGAGTCTCCTGCAGTGGGCGGGAAGACATGCAAGTCAGCTGAGGTTTCCTGTTGTTTTTTTTTTCGCTAAATTGACATAAATCTCCCGCGTTGCGATCACTCTACACGCTCCCGAAACGAACGTCTTTCGTATTTGGCGTCAGACGCCTTATTTAAAAGAACTGATTAAGATTTTACTCACAGTCATACTGTTTATATTGACTCAAGTGATAAAATGTGAACGCATAGTAGCTTGCGGCTCAATACATGTGAACTTTTATATTCTTAGCAACATTTTTCGCTACTTTTGTGCACGATTTTAGCGATATTCGCAAATGAGACAAGTTGGCAACTATGCATCTGGCCCGCCCACCTGGCCTGAGGCAGAGCTGGCCTGTTTCTTACTGTTAGTTCTTGGTTATTCCTGCCTGCTGCTTTTGCATCTCCCTCCGCTCGTGTGCAAGCATCTTTACATACCCTTCATGGTACACACCATGGGGTAGATACAGGATCACTCTCTTTGGAATTTAGTCTCGTAATGGAAAGATGGCTTGAATTTATCCCAGGGAGGTCGCTAGGTTCATTCGACAATTGTCATCTGCCTTCAGGATCTTCCAAATTTGGCACCTCTGCGTTTAAGTTTGGTGTTCCTGTCTGAGCCAGTTAAAAATATTTGGTGCTTATTTCTAGGCTTCTGTAAGGTCTCTCCCTGGTTATGTCTTTTGTTTGTACCCCTGAGTCAGGTCAGAAAGTCAGGCTATTGCTGGGAGAAGTTTGATTGTTTGTGGAACTGGATAGGATGGCTTCCAGGCCTTTAATATAATAGCTGAAGTCCTTACAGGACACAGGCAACACTTTTAAAAACTCGTTCCTTTGGGCATGATGACATAACGCTGACACAAACCCTGACTACACTGACATAACCTCATGGCTACACTGACACAAACCCTGACTACACTGACATAACTTCCTGGCTACACTCGACATAACCCCCTGACTACACTGACATAACCTCATGGCTACACTGACATAAACTCATGGCTACACTGACATAACCCCCTGACTACACTGACATAACCTCCTGGCTACACTGACATAACCCCCTGGCTACACTGACATAACCCCCTGGCTACACTGACATAACCTCATGGCTACACTGACATAACCCCCTGGCTACACTGACATAACCTCCTGGCTACACTGACATAACCCCCTGGCTACACTGACATAACCTCATGGCTACACTGACATAACCCCCTGGCTACACTGACATAACCTCATGGCTACACTGACATAACCCCCTGGCTGCACTCGACATAACCCCCTGGCTACACTGACATAACCTCCTGGCTACACCCGACATAACCCCATGGCTACACTGACATAACCCCCTGGCTACACTCGACATAACCTCCTGGATGAAAATAATTGAGCCCCTCTGCTACAAGGACCACTAGATAGATCACGCAATAGCAAGCCAGCCAGCCAGCTCTTGCGTCACGTGATCACCGTGAGTGCCCGTTGTCGGCAACTCAGGGTTATCCGCTAATACCAGTTTCCTTCCATAGACCTCGAGGCTTTGGAACGTCTCTCTCTCTCTCTCTCTCTCTCTCTCTCTCTCTCTCTCTCTCTCTCTCTCTCTCTCTCTCTCCCCCCCACCGTGTGTCTTTCCTAACAGCTACGATCTGTGCCTTTTTCCAAGGGCAAATTTTCTACGTCCTCCAAATGTCTTGAGATATATTTCCTCTTTTCGCATTGCTTCCTCACCTTATCCACCCGTTCATAGGCCTCGATTGATCGGGCCCTCTGTGCTCGACTGGAGCCTCCAGATTGAAGGGAAAGACATGACGTCGCCCTGGCTACAGTGACAAACCGGACTCACAGTGACATGCTTACATCACAGTTGAGTACTGTGACGTAACTCCTGAGCACGAGCAATTACAAGCGTGGACAGTGATGACCTAAGACTTCAGGGACGACCGTTTGAGTGCTGTGACTCGCCCATTGAGTGCGATGACCCACGGACCCTCAAGTAAGATAGTTCACCTCCCGGGAGTACGACGACCTAACCCCTTCGAGAACGATCATTCCACCCGATGAGTACGATAATTCATCCCCTGAGGTACGATACCTTAAACCCACATATTACAATTTAGGTCTTTCAGTACGATGACTTTTTTTACGTAATGAACTCGCTGACCTACGGTAAGCAGACTTAGGAGACACTGGGGATAAAGACGGGTCAAGAAGGCGGAGGTCTGGGTCGATATTGGTTCGAGCTGAGAGGTGGTACTTAATTGTGTTAGGAGGGGAGACGTAGCACCGTCTCCTGCACAAAGACAGCGACTAGAGCCGAGTGGGGAAATGATCGTGTCTGATAAAGGATAAGATAGATAGGTAGATTGGTAGATAGATAGAAGGATTAATAGGTCGGTAGACTGATTGTCAGAAAGATGGATAGCAATATATATATATCTTTCTTTTTTCTTTCATACTATTCGCCATTTCCCGCGTTAGCGAGGTAGCGTTAAGAACAGAGGACTGGGCCTTAGAGGGAATATCCTCACCTGGCCCCCTTCTCTGTTCATTCTTTTGGAAAAAAAAACAAAAAAACGAGAGGAGAGGATTTCCAGCCCCCCGCTCCCTTCCCTTTTAGTCGCCTTCTACGACACGCAGGGAATACGTGGGAAGTATTCTTTCACCCATATATATATATAACCTACATTCAATGAGAACCGATCACTTTCCTCTCTTCCTACACGTACACATGCCTTACATCCTCGATAAAAACTTTTCACTGCTTCTAACAACTTGCCTCCCACACCATATATTCTTAATACCTTCCACAGAGCATCTCTATCAACTCTATCATACGCCTTCTCCAGATCCATAAATGCTACATACAAATCCATTTGCTTTTCTAAGTATATATATATATATATATGGAAAAACAGGAAAAGGGAACACGATAAATTTGGGAACTTATTGTGTTTCATTTTCCTGTGTTTTTTGCATATACTACATCATGCGCACCACTGTGACCTCTTGCAATATATGTATATATATATATATATATATATATATATATATATATATATATATATATATATATATATATATATATATTTATTTTGCTTTGTCGCTGTCTCCCGCGTTTTTGAGGTGGCGCGGGGAGGCAGACGAGGGGGTGGCCCAACCCACCCACATACACAATGTATGTACATGCACGTCCACACACGCAGGTATGCATACCTATACATCTCAATGTACACATATATATGCACACACAGACACATACATATATACTCATGCGCACGGTTCACCCTGTCTGCCTTTATTCGTTCCTATCGCCACCTCGCCACACATGGAATAGGGGATAAAGAATACTTCCCATGTATTCCCTGCATGTTGTAGAAGGCGACTAAAAGGGAAGGGAGCTGGGGGCTGGAAATCCTCCCCTCTCGTTTTTTTTTTATTATTTTCCAAAAGAAGGAACAGAGAAGGGGGTCAGCTGAGGATATTCCCTCAAAGGCCCAGTCCTCTGTTCTTATCGCTACCTCGCTAACGCGGGAAATGGCGAATAATATGAAAGAAAGATATATATATATATATATATATATATATATATATATATATATATATATATATATATATATATATATATATATATATATATATATCCCCTTATGAGGATAGGGGAGAAAGAATACTTCCCACGTATTCCCTGCGTGTCGTAGAAGGCGACTAAAAGGGGAGGGAGCGGGGGGCTGGAAATCCTCCCCTCTCGTTTTTTTTTTTTTTATTTTCCATAAGAAGGAACAGAGAAGAGGGCCAGGTGAGGATATTCCCTCAAAGGCCCAGTCCTCTGTTCTTAATGCTACCTCGCTATCGCGGGAAATGGCGAATAGTATGAAAATGAAAAAAAAAAAAAAAAATATATATATATATATATATATATATATATATATATATATATATATATATATATATATATATATATCCTAGTTTAAACCAATTACCCGGTTTATCGATTGAGCCGTCGGGGGAGTATGAATAGCTGGAATGACTGGGGAACTACTGCCGCGACCCTGGGCGGCATGCGTCATGGTCAGCAATGCTGCTAAGCTCTACACCACCGACGTTCGAAACCACCAGTGACTTGTCCTTTAAGAACAATGCTTTAACTTAGTGAGATCCAGTAAGAAAGCTGTTCCTGGTGAACAGATCCTGTTACAATGCGGTTTCTAGAGGAACGGAACCTTTTAGAAAACGTGTCCTGGTTGGACGTAGCCTGGTACATTCAATGCTCCAGTGGGACACTACTAGTTATCAACACAGCCCAACCTTGAGTTGAGTAGAAGGATTACCTTAGAAATAGTGAATTAGAATCCTAGTCTCACTTCAGCATAGCTTTAGAATCCCCGTGTCAGGTAGATATAACGTGTTACAATGCTTGCCTGAGTTAAACATAACATGTTGAGGTACTCCGTCGTCTCGCACATGGCCTCCTGCTGTGCAGGCTTAGAAAAAAGTTAACGTAACATATCATGAGCAAGTTGAACATCGTGGGTGCCATTTCAGACCCACGTTCTTCCGCCAGATGGATTAGGGGTGTAAATGACCTTCTCAGCCATGGCATACGTGTCCGTGGCCTCTTCAGCTATACAGTACATGATTACTTTAGGCATGGTGTACAAGGCTTCCTCTGACTAGCGTTCTTTCTTCCCCTCCGCTAAGATATTCTATACGTCAAAGAAGTAGACCCCATTATTTCTAACTGGAGATCCAGCTCCTTTTCCGCTCTTCAGTGTGGCGCAGTGTCAAATGCTTTCTGGCAGTCCAGATACAGATAATCTCCCTAGCCTTTTTTTTTTTTTTTATGTGAAACAGAACTTACCCTCTCGTAGAAATATAAGAACTGTGTGTGTGTGTGTGTGTGTGTGTGTGTGTGTGTGTGCGTGTGTGTGTGTGTGTGTCTGTGTTCAGGCCTCCTCTTCACTTTCATCTCTGCAGTGGAAATGATACAATATACTCTATGATGTATTTCTCTGTATTTGTGATACGCATCCTTTTGAGTGTGCTCACAGGCACTGCATGTGTAAATCATTTTCGTATGGTAATGTCCGCATTATGTTTCATACAGTCTAACCTACACACTTCGATATTTGAGATACGATATTTTACGTGATGAGGGAGCATGGCTACTTTGTGCATGTGGAAAGATACATTTGTAGGTAATCGTATAACTGCAGTGCAGGTGTATGTTCTTTGTAGGAGGGTTGTGTACGCGCTGTATGAAGGAGGAATGCTTGCCAGAGTCAAAGTGAAGAATCACCGAAGTTGTTTAACACCGAAGTTGTTTAACATTATTTACAATAACAGCTCAAGACACTGTGTTTTCGATGTTGTGATAGTGTACCACAAGGTCTGCGCCAGTAGTGGGAACCTTTGAAAAAAATAAAAGAAAAGAAGAAAATTAGATAAATAAAAAAGAATAAAGAAGAAAAAAGTATGAAAAAGAAGGAAAATACACTTCATACAGAAAGTTAAAAAGAAAAGAAAGAAGTCTGCAAAAGTCTGTTATAAGAATAGTGGCTAAAGATCCCAGGGTGACACACATTCCACACAGACAAGGAAAAAAAATTTACTAAAAACCCTATAAAAGAACTCCATAAACCTACGCACAAAAAAAAAAATGAGAGCGCCTTAAAGCCCATTCAGAAAGCCACCGTTAACAGAAACAAAAAAGAATATTTGAAACTGGTGGAAAAACTCCATTGTTTGTGCCCGGGAGAGAGAGAGAGAGAGAGAGAGAGAGAGAGAGAGAGAGAGAGAGAGAGAGAGGGTTGGGGGGTACTTGTTCTCCAGAGCGAGGTGCTCATCACAGCACAACACGACGCAGGTCTTGTCCACCGCTGCAGGAACTACTGGCGGACATTTCCCAGTCATGGTTTTATGCTGAAAAGGTTTTAAGAGGTGAAGCGCCCGCCGCGAGCGATGCCTGGTCGACGGGAAGAAATGTACGAAAAGGAAGAACAAGAGAGAGAGAGAGAGAGAGAGAGAGACTAAAGAGGAGCGTGGTGATGTAAACCTCTTCCCGGAGGCCATAACCAGAGTATCCAACCCTATATTAATGGCGGTGCTCTCCTGGCCTGGCCTGGCCTGGCCTGCTTGTTGTATACATCTAGCCGTGCAGCTGCGTCACTCACTCTAGGCCCCGTAGCCAATCCTTGCGTAAGAACTTCTAAAGTCTTCAGCCAGTCGTGACAGCTAATCGTCACCCTACACAATCATATATATATATATATATATATATATATATATATATATATATATATATATATATATATATATAATTTTTTTCATACATATTCGCCATTTCCCGCACTAGCGAGGTAGCGTTAAGAACAGAGGACTGAGCCTTAGAAGAAATTTCCTCACTTGGCCCCCTTCTCTGTTCCTTTTTTTGGAAAATTAAAAACGGAAGGGGAGGATTTCCAGCCCCTGCTCTCTCCCATTTTAGTCGCCTTGTACGACACGCATGGAATACGTGGGAAGTATTCTTTCTCCTCTATCTCCAGGGATAATATATATATATATATATATATATATATATATATATATATATATATATATATATATATATATATATATATATATATTTATTTATCCTGTATCAATTTTTCTTTGGGGTTTTGGCGTGATGAGTGAAGTTTGTTTAGGAAGCAGTGGATGTACGTGGTTGTCAGCTAACGTGTAAAAATATTAATGGATATCCCAGACTCGTTACTCATTCTCTATTAAGAGGAAAAAATAAAAGATTCTAGCCAGATTCATACCACAGAACGAAGATAAACATTCGACAGCAAATCATGGTTTTGTCATGGTTTTGATAACAGTTTGCAAAGTTCAAACTGCGACATTACCCGCGTCATCTTCAGTCATTCTCGTCACACGTTGATCACATTGCGGTCAAACTCCCCCGTCCACTGATATACCGAAACCACAATTCTCGAGAAAACGAGGACTGCTTGATGTACAGCGGTTTGCTCGATCTTAC
>NC_092242.1:59448519-59596019 GCF_036320965.1 Panulirus ornatus
ACTGGATTTTCGTTCCTAAAATTACGGCACTCTGGCCTCTTGGTTGCTATCACTTGTAACAGTTGCAACAGCTGACATTCATTACTTTATATGTGACTGCGAGTAATTGTAATGTGTGCTGACTTTTCCTGCTTGTTGAGACATTACGAGTTTTGACTTCTCAGAGATACTCATCAGAGCATCTCCCACGCCATGTTTCATCATACCTCGTGATCACTACAGTGACCACAGACGTAGATCAACAACTTCGTGTAACTGAGCCGTTACGCTCCGTGGATTAGCGGACAGTCTGCTGTATGTCTTTATCAAGCTTCAACCGTGTTGGTGTGTGTGTGTGTGTGTGTGACGCCCCAGCTTCAAGCTGGGGCGTCATTTGCTCATTTGCGACATTTAGCTCATTTGCGACAGTTCTTAGGAAGACGTAGCTCATGAGAGACACCGTCTTAGCGGTGATACCCGCGTTCAGCGCGGTCATGAACATTCCCAGTTGTGCGAGGCGTCAAGCACGAAGGTGAAAAGTTGTTGGAGGATCACTTGACACTAGTGGCACGTTATTGCACCAGCAGCCGAGGTGGAGGAGGAGTCTTACGAGGGACTCCTCTCATTCCCTGACAGGCAAACTTTAATTCGTACTCTCAAAGGGCGAAGCCGATGCATCCTTCTCCCAGTCTCTATAAATCAAGCAAATATGATTTAGTGAGAGGCGAGGGAGCAAGTTGTTTCTGGTGCGCGTGTCCTTTTCGAGAGGGGGGCTCGTTGCTTGGCAAGCTGGAGTCTTAGATTAACCTCTTGAGTACAGTCTTACTAGTCAGGGGTCGTAGCGTCGTGTTAAATGGTCGTGCCGTCATGTTCAAGGGTCGTACCGTCGTGTTCAAGGGTCGTACCGTCGTGTTCAAGGGTCGTACCGTCGTGTTCAGGGATCGTACCGTCATGTTCAAGGGTCGTACCGTCGTGTTCAAGGCTCGTACCGTCGTGTACAAGGGTCGAACTATCGTGCTCGAAGAGACTGAGCCATGTTTCTCATCCTCGGTATTAAGCTCTCCCACTTCACTCAAAACTCCAGACATTCGTCACATCTGTGGGTCAACTGAATTTCTTTTTCCACCTCCAAACTTCGTATTGGTGCTACACAATCTCTCGCCCCAAATTGGTTCAGCTGACTACACTTTTGTGAATGTGTAAATATCAGCCACACCTCCTCCTCTTCCTCCAGCAGCACTTGCCAAATGTAGATATTGTCGCCCTCACGATGTTGACTGGGCTGAATTGCGAGACTCATTCATGTTCATGTTTCATCTTTGCCCAGAATGATTACCAGTGCGTGAACTGTGAGGTGAAGTGAAGCGTTCCTTCATCCAAAGGAAGTGCCACAACCTCTCCTCTTCCTTTAAGGACAGGTCTTTCTTACCTTTAGCCAAAAGCATCACTGATAACAACTCTCGTACTTCCTATCCTTCACCTTCCCATTCTGACGGTATTATACATCTGTCTTTCCCATTGACAAGGCAATTCTGTTTGCCTCTGTTTTGTCCTGTAATCCAACCCTTAGATGACTCCAACTTTCCCTCACCCCCTGGATGTTCCTCTTGCTTATCTCATGTCTTTCCCTGTGTAATCTCTTTTCGTATAGTTCAAAAAGGACGTCCCTCCCTAGACGCACACCCAGGGCGTATGGACTAGATGTCATCCATCCTTGTTCTAAACAAATGTTCTCTTCTGAAATGTTGCTTATGTTCAAAAGCCATATTATCTTTTCGTACTTCTTGAAGACGAGCTGTGCCAGCATCTCCCAAGTATGGATAACTGTTCTGACCCCTCTCTTTATATATCTTTATTTACTTGTGTATCTATTTCTTATCTATTTTCTTTTTTTTTTTTTTTTTGTCCTGTACCTTTGCCTTCTGCTGTTTCCAAAGTCTTTGGGTCTCTTGTCATCTACCGTTTCCTTAAATGTTTTTGCATCTCAAGTCATCTCACGGACCATCAGCTTGGCTTTCACAAGGCAAGATCCATTAGCAATTCCTTTCCTATCGCACTAATTTGTGGTCATCATATCTGAGAGAGTTTGGAGAATCCAATTTGGTCGACCTTGATATATCAAAAGCTTTTGACGGGGTATGACGTTGGGTTCTCATCTCCAAGCTTCCCCGCTCAAATCCAGCTGCCCTTTTAGCCAATCTGTCTCCGTAATTGGCTAATCAGTCTTCCATTCTGTCTCCTACACTCTTCCTCTTTTTTTTTTTTTATCAACGATAACCAGAGGTGCTCATATTATCTGGCGACCGGGCATTACATTCGTCTATTTCCTTCAAATCCTCTCTATCTTGTCTTACTCGATCCACGTCTCGTCTTGTCTCGCCACCACTTCCTCAAACTCCGATTTGAACAGGATTTACCACTGGGGCAGTAACAGTTTGGTTACAGTGAATGCCTCTAAGACCTAATTTGTACCCATAGCTATGTTTCTCCAATCCTTTACAATTTTTTTTTTCTTTTTCATCCCTTTCGATGGCTATGTAATACAGCACCCAACACAAACATACTTGCCGGTATCACTGTAATATCTAACCTTTCCCGGAAGCCTCAAGATACATAAGCCTGCTTTTAAGTTCTCTTCTTCTGAGCGGTGGGGACTACGATCATGCAAAGCGTTGGATGCGTCCTCTGATGAAGTGCGGCTTTCACATCTGTGGAGGTTCCAGCTCTACCAGCTTACCGGACAGACTTAGAGTCTAAAACCATCTAACTTTTCAACTTTCCCATCCTGACCTCGTAACTTGACCCACTTGCCATACGCCGTATCGATGGTTCACTTTCCCTCATTGTATCGATATTACTTTGGTTTCTACTCCAGAGGGCTGGGTAATTGTGTGCCCCCGTTAATAGCTGGACCACATCATGCTTCTCAAAACCAGGGCATCACATGATTACTGTGAGGCCGTGAGCAGCTCAAGGTTAGGCAGTTATTGACGTCTGTCTCTTCCCCTGTACCGCGAAGCTTTGGAACTCTTTATTCCTAACAAGTACGACCACTTCATCCAAAACCCCTGATAAATTTCGTTCCTCTTCTTATTCCTTTCCCTCTTTAACCTCTTACATATTTCAGGTTTAAGTTGAGGTCTCCTTGTGGACTTTGGTCTATAGACGGAGCCTCAGGTATTAAACAAAACCGTAGGATATTCGTACACAGTATCTTACTGGTCTTCTGGTTCGGCACTGCACTTGTCTGTGTAGACCTCTTGTTTATATGCAGATGATCCATTGCCTCAATGGAACATTTAACGTTCATGGTTTATGTGGTCATAGTCTCGCTTATGAGATGAAATGCTCCCTTGTGTAGATTTTAGATAACAGATTCCATTATGAGAAACAGTATAAGAATTTCTCTCTTAATGATATCGACTAGTAAATGTTAGTTTAACAGAAACAGTATAAAGGTATTCTACACTATCAGAAAAGCAATGATGTATATTAACGTCTAATTTGTAGTTCCCCCGCGAATTGGAAATCCTCCATTTTCTGTGTTTCAGTAGAATTGGTCTAGTGATGGTAGACAGCGTCATGTGCACTCCTATGTGACATCACTGGTCACATAGGATGCACCCAGAATATAAGTATAGTGTTACGATAGCCCAACAGAGCAACGGCTTATTTCAACATGAAGCTGCCTTTGATCACCATATCGACTGGGAAGGAGCTAAGACCATAGACAAATCAAATTGTTTCAGTGAAAGAAAAGTAATCGAATCATCTTTGATATCTGGCATATTTGATCATAATGTAGATATGTCACTTGGCCATTTTGAATGTGACAAACTGTTCACTGAAATAATCGTTAAGCACCGCCAGATTAAGGACCTCAACGCCTGTTATATATGTATATATTCCTATGAGTCCACGGGGAAAATGAAACACGAAAAGTTCCCAAGTGCACTTTCGTGTAATAATCACATCATCAGGGGAGAGACAAGAAAGAAATATAACAGTCAGTTGATATACAACAAAGAGACGAAGCTAGGACGCCATTTGGTAAACATGTGATCGTCCAAAACAATCACCTGTTTACCAAGTGGCGTCCTAGCTTCGTCTCTTCGATGTATATCAACTGACTGTTATATTTCTTTCTTGTGTCTCCCCTGATGATGTGATTATTACACGAAAGTGCACTTGGGAACTTTTCGTGTTTCATTTTTCCCGTGGACACATAGAAATATCTTGATCACGCGCAAAATTGTGATCCTTTCCAACATATATGTATATATATATATATATATATATATATATATATATATATATATATATATATATATATATATATATATATTCCCATTGCATTAGTCTGATTCTGTTACATACGTAACAGGTTATTGACGCAAGAGCAATAAAACAGTTCACACTTTACTGTTTCCTCACGGTGATGTTCGTGTGCTCAATCAGTTTTCCTGTTATCCAGTTTCCCCGTTATTCTGACGAGACATTTGGGAATACCCTTGTCTTCCCATGTTTGTGACTCCCTCCTCGTATGCTCACCTCGAGGATCGCTGACTCGGTATCCGTTGGAAGGTTACTTCAGTCACCTAGCGAACCACAGTGTTCGGTTGCTGTGTGTGGTACCGTAGCACCTCTCAATGCCTCAGTGAATGCAAGCAACGATCGCCTTCAGTTATGAGAACGCCCTTAACTCGGTCCAATGACTGTCCGCCTCCTCATGTAACGTGGACACGTCTTTAAAAGGTACCATGTTTTTTTTTTTCTTCCTTTACATAATCAGAATATGTACTCCCAGTAAACATGTCGCATTAAGTCATCAATACTTCTCTGGCAGTTCAGAAGCCTTGGAATGCAATCCCCTTTCTCTGGTTTCGAATACCATAATGATAATGTCAGTCTTACCCCTCCTGCCACTAAGGACTTGTGTGGAACACACCTCATAAAGCTTTAAGAACATCTAGCCACTGTCAGGTACTGCATCAGCAAATGTATAGGTGCCTTGCCCTCCGACCTGCGAACCCTCATCCATGCCGTGCCATCGCCTCCCTCTGGGTCCTCCTTAAGAGTTGTCTGAAATAAGATTCCTTGTCGGAACTTTCCTCGTAACATTTAAGCCACTTAAAAGTCACTTCATTCCTACAAACGCTTAAGTTATAAGATCAGTACAAGTCGTCCGGATATTTATGTCGTCTCCACACGCTACGTCATTGAATCTGTCTTAATTGCCAGTACTAAGAACTTTAATTTGTCCCCAGGCAGTTTTAAAGCCCATCCTAGTATTGATGAAATCATTATCAGGGAATTGACAAAACACGAAAAAAAAAAAGATAAGTTGTTCATGACACACCCAGCTACTCAGGTCAGCCCCCGCCACCTGACACTCCTTAATCACTCTCCCTTACAAGGGTTATGACCGGACAAAGCAGACAGTGCTTGGCCTAGAATGATTGGTGTTGTTGGGCGGGAACCAAGGGTGAAGGTTGGGATTAAAATAACTTTGTTAAGTACTGGCAACTGATGAGGTGGATTGTTTCCACGAAACGTGTCGTGCTACATTTATAGAAAAATTACATGTTAGATAAAATTATACAAATTCCTACTGAAATGCGATTTAACCTTCATACCATAATCACTGACAAGTGTGATCGTCATATCTAAATCTGTCTATATATCTATCTATCTATCTATATATATATATGTATATATATATATATATATATATATATATATATATATATATATATATATATATATATATATATATATATATATATTCCCTGGGGATAGGGGAGAAAGAATACTTCCCACGTATTCCCTGCGTGTCGTAGAAGGCGACTAAAAGGGAAGGGAGCGGGGGGCTGGAAATCCTCCCCTCTCTTTTTTTTTTTTTTTTTTTTTTTTTTTTTTCTTTCCAAAAGAAGGAACAGAGAAGAGGGCCAGGTGAGGATATTCCCTCAAAGGCCCAGTCCTCTGTTCTTAACGCTACCTCGCTATCGCGGGAAATAGCGAATAGTATGAAAAAAAAAAAAAAAAAAAAAAATATATATATATATATATATATATATATATATATATATATATATATATATATATATATATATATATATA
The DNA here is from genome assembly GCF_036320965.1 of Panulirus ornatus. Taxonomy (NCBI): domain Eukaryota; kingdom Metazoa; phylum Arthropoda; class Malacostraca; order Decapoda; family Palinuridae; genus Panulirus; species Panulirus ornatus. Next base: position 59,454,619 of record NC_092242.1, read on the forward strand.
TATATATATACATATATATAATGTGTGTGTGTGTGTGTGTGTGTGTGTGTGTGTGTTTAAGTTACTTGAATAAAGGATACTGATCGCATGATATACGAGGTACAGTGCTAACACGGCTTTGGAACTCACTGAACCCTGAACCCGTTCGAAGCTGTGAGTACGATACGGCAAACCTGTTGTGGGTTACACTTGTCCCTCTATGATTCTTCGAGATATTACACACACACACACACACACACACACATACACACACAGTGGAGTTCACGTCTTTTGATGACGTGCATGTGACTTTGTGGCCAGCGATGCCCCAGTCCGACAGTCTCAGCTGGTGAATCTTATACACACATCTCTCGTGTGGGGTTGAGCGCCTGCCTCGGCCGGCGCCCCAAGCCGCCCAGACATGGCCTTGATATTTCTCAGTCTACTGGCGACGCATAATAAAGTGAACCTCCATCTCTTTCCAGTGTGGACAGGCTGAGAGGTGTTTGTCCCACGGAATTCTTTAAGCACCTTTGCAAGGCATCTCCGGGTCTCAAAACCGTGTTCAGGTAATTTTGAAATTGTAATAAATGGGTTTGGCTTAGTACGACGAGTCATTGTAAATAATAGAAAAGAAAGCTTAGGTATGATAGGAAGAAATTCTTTGTCATGTATTACTAAAGCCGAGGGCGTCCCTGGGTCTGCCCGAGGGAGAAAGAAGGGGGAGGGTTTGTCTTTGGCGGGGATACAGGGAGAGAGGGAGGTATATGGTCATATAGATGGTTGTTGCCGGAGTGGGAAGAGAGTGCTTGTGGCTGGAAGTTCGTGAGGTGTTTTTGAAGAGGGGGAGGGAATTGTAGTTGTGGGCTTGTGGGGTGAGATGAGAAGGTGTCTGTGGCGAGGTGTTGGATGTGGACGGATGGGTGAGGAGACGGGAGCTGGTTGTGATGTGGAGGAGGCTTAGTACAATAAGGAAGTGAGGCGTGAATCGGGGAGTGGAAGAGAGGAGTGGTTGTAGAGACGTCCACGTTGTCACATGAGGAATACGAGTCTTGGCAGACGAGTGTCGGGCAGTCTTGCCTGGCAGGTTGGCTCTATAAACACAAGTACAGCACACTGACCATCCCTTGTGCCAGGGCATGACAGGTCACTGCCTGTAGTCCCGTTTCCAGTCTTCCATCACCTAACTGAATTCTTGATTTAATGGTATGTTACTAAGGCTCAAAATTTGTAGTCTTAACTTTTTGAACACGATGGTTTAATGCCAGGCCAATATACCCACGCGTCGTACCGGTGTGTGTGTGTGTGTGTTTGTCTGTGTATATTAGACTGTTCGTCGAGTGAGAGTATGGGCTCATTTTCTGTGTATGTGTATGCGTTTACCATGGTGCTCAAGGATCATACCGTCTTGCTTAGGATTCGTACCGTCGTGCTCAAGGATCGCACCGTCGCGCTCAAGGTTCCTACCGTCTTGCTTAGGGTTCGTACCGTCGTGCCATTCTGCTCTTGGCTAGTACCTTCGTACTTAAGATTTTGCAGGAGTCAGCGATTCGCCGGAAACCAAAATATTACAGGCAACAACTGATGGAACAACATTGAGCAGATCGAACGATTGTATACGGATGGAGGACCAATAAAACGAGAAGGTCTTGCTTTACTTCTGGGCCTCTTGCAAGAATCCATGAACATAAATTGGAAACCGTTCGTACATATGAAACATTCCGTACAGACTGAGAAAACAAGATCTTAGTAATGGTTCATTCATCATCCGTCAGTGATTTTTCATATAGAATAACCCTCAGGGATTATCTGAGAACCCCTGGCTTTTCACATATTCCTCGGCGATAGAGCTACACTCTGTATAATTCTACGTATGGCATTGACTCTCTCCTGTTCCAAACATGCCATCCATCATTCTTCGCTAAGAAATCGATACACCCGTGGGCCTACTTCATGGCGAGTCTGAAGACATCCTGAAGAACCCCCAGTTCTTGGACACTAAGGAATCCTCATCACCATGTCCTTCAACATCCACGCACAGATGGCTCGCGCAACCCTGGTTGAACACCACATGTCCTGTACATCCAGACAAAAATGAAAAAAAAGGGAAAAAAAAGAAAGAAACAGACGTCTCATTCCCATTATGGAACTCGCGACCTTCAAGGAGACCTGACGACAAGACAGGTTCCATGTGTTGCTGCGTAATGTCCTCTACAGTTGATATACTGTCGTGTTCGCTCGGGCGGTGCCCGTCTCCACCACCGTGGCACTTGGTTAACACATGTGTCTACCTCACCGGCCGCGTCATTCCTCATACCTTGACCTCGACGCTGGCTAACCACGCCCCACGAACGCGACGGTACGACCCATAAGCATGACGCTTACGACCCGTGAGTACGACTCTTGGGTAGATAACTGGCCTTTTAATCCGACCCCAAACGAAGTGTTTTCCCTATCCAGTAAACACTTTGCTGGATCACTAAACTTTCCTCAGTCTTCAGATGGTTCAATCCTCCTCTCTCTGTTCCGTCTAGCAATTATCACTCCTTCCACCTCCAGTTCATCTGGGCTGATCATTTACGTGCACCGTCTGAACTCACTCGCACACATGTCCTCAATTCACGTCCACTGTATCAGAGCGAAGGTGAAATTTTTCATAATCATTATTTTGCCATAAGACTGCGTGCCACACAAACACATACACCCGTGTGCACGGGATGGCCTTCTCGTCGACGCCAGGAAGCGTAACAGACCGCCGTCCTCGCACGAGTGAATAAAGTAATCTACTTCTTATACAACGTCGCTGAAAAAGATGACATTGTCTTTCTGTACGGTAGGGTGTGGGTGATCATGGGTGACCTTTATACAACGTCTTTGGACACGAGGTTCGGTAACTGGACTTCCAGGTACTTTCGGTTGAATAACATTGTCCTCAGCGGCACTGTCGTTTGACTAGTACTGTCGTTTGAGGTACTGTTGCCTTGCTAGCACTGTCGTCAGAGGCACTGTCGTCATACTAGCATTGTCGTCTGAGGCACTGTTGTCCTACTAGCACTGTCTCGTCTGGGACACTGCTGTCCTGCTAGCACTATCGTCTGGGACACTGCTGTCCTGCTAGCACTGTCGTCTGGGACACTGTTGTCCTGCTAGCACTGTCGTCTGGGACACTGTTGTCCTGCTAGCACTGTCGTCTGGGACACTGTTGTCCTGCTAGCACTGTCGCCTGAGACACTGTTGTCCTGCTAGCACTGTCGTCTGGGACACTGTTGTCCTGCTAGCACTGTCGCCTGACACAGTGTAATAGCGAACATTGCACTAGCCTCAATATACCGCGATGGGCGTCATTCACTTGCTAACCAGAGTGAAGTGGTATCACGGCGCGAGCACCAAGAACCTTGCGCCAGCTCAGTCGTCTCGAGTATAGTGTACCCATATTGTCTGGTCCTGGGAATGGAGTGAGACACCATCGTAGTGGTTGGGCTTGTTTAAAACCTCTTGAGCAAGAGGGGGGAGGTCGATCTGTGAGCACGACGACGCAATCCTTTGGGCATGGGTCTTGATACCAGTTACGACGAATTATTAACTACGACGGGGGGAGACGACCCCCTCGAACACGACGTCACGACTCTTGGGTATGATAGTGTGGGCTTTTGACCTAGGACGACCCCTTGAACACGACCCTTGGGTATGATTGTGTGGGCTTTTGACCTGGGGACGACCACTTGAACACGACCCTTGGGTATGATTGTGTGGGCTTTTGATCTGAACCTTAAAGGTTCAGGTCAGAGGCCAGATCCTCATACCCATGCGTCGTACCTTGGTGCTCAAGGGTCGTCGTCCCGTCATGGTGTATGGGTTAGCAGTTAAGACAGTGCCAGGCGTTTGGTCGAAGCTACGTTAAGGTCACCCAGACGGCGGCGTCGCGACCCAGTGCAACTCCCCTCACTTAGAAACCATCTGTGCCTCCTCCTCAAACACCTGAACTTGTAGCAATAGGCCGTGAGGATGCTGGTCACTGACACGCTCAGCCGTGTGTGGAGGTGGACAAAGGTTGTCTTGGCACTTGATCTGATGTGTGTGTGAGAGAGAGAGAGAGAGAGAGAGAGAGAGAGAGAGAGAGAGAGAGAGAGAGAGAGAGAGAGAGAGCAGGATTTTCATCCATAGTTGGTGCGTTGAAATCACTTCTTGAATACCATAATTTTTTTTTTTTTTTTTACGTTGAAGGCTCCAGTCACGGACAGAAATCCACATCAAGACCGAACAGTAATTGAAATATAGGAAGAATTATGAAAGGGAAAAAGAAGAGAGAAGGGAAAGTATTAAAGTATTTACGAATTTTGGAGGAAGTGGAAAACCCTTCATTTAAAATATGACAGGTCATAGTTATTGGGAAAGACATTAAAAGGTAGAGCGTTCCAAAGCCTCGACGTGTGGGGGAAGAAACAGTTATCAAAATGGCCCACCCTTTATTTCTTAACGACCACACAATAACCATGTGACGCAGCTCTTGCCGAGTATTGGATGGTCTAGTGACTGGTTGGGGAACACAAGTTGGAGGTACGGACCGTATAAGATCATGGTGAAATTGTCTTTGGTAAGGTGAAGGAGGGAATGCTTGAGGAGACGAAATTTTTCCAACCCGTCGCATGCTGCCTGTGAGTCTGTCTGTCCAGAGACAGGAGTAGGTGACGTCCAGCTGTCCAGAGACAGGAGTAGTTGACGGTAAAGACACGTCTTTCCTCACATACGAGCATTCGTTATCTTTCGGCTGGTCAAAAAGGTCATGGGGTCATTAAGCCACAAGACCTTGAAAGTTGACCTTGAATGATGACAGACACAGACGGACAGACAACAGTTGACGTGCTGTATGTGTTGCGTAACTTGTGCCACACTAACCGTGGTGCAAGTCGAAAGATTAATCACTTAGGTGGTTAGATGTGTGTGGTTATTAGATGGGTAGATGTGTGTGGTTATTAGATGGGTAGACGTGTGTGGTTATTAGATGGGTAGATGTGTGTGGTTATTAGATGGGTAGACGTGTGTGGTTATTAGATGGGTAGACGTGTGTGGTTATTAGATGGGTAGATGTGTGTGATTATTAGATGGGTAGATGTGTGTGGTTATTAGATGAGTAGATGTGTGTGATTATTAGATGAGTAGATGTGTGTGGTTATTAGATGGGTAGACGTGTGTGGTTATTAGATGGGTAGACGTGTGTGGTTATTAGATGGTTAGACGTGTGTGGTTATTAGATGGGTAGATGTGTGTGGTTACTATTTGTCATTGTTATTTGTGTGTTACGGGGAGAGAGTTTTACACTCGTGTTACCTCGTCTCTAAACTTTCTGTATATGTACCATGTATCATGTCTTTCCCCCTGTGTATGTACACACACACACACACACACACACACACACACACACACACACACACACACACACACACACACTAACCCATGACAGGTGTGTGTGTGTGTGTGTGTGTGTGTGTGTGTGTGTGTGTCTCGCTTGACGCAGGTAAACAGAGCATGATGCTGCACCTTCACATGGATATAGGTTATCCTGAAATAAATGTTCTTATGCCAAGACACGAGAAGCCGTCAACAATGATGCAGACAACTCTCTTACACACAGAGCTAACCTAACCAGCAGGACGACATGGGTGACAACCTCGTAAACTGTGCAGGGATTATAGTCATAGCCTCAGTTCACTATACATTGGCTGTGTAGTCTTGACGACGCTAACACTTACTGTCACTGGGCCAAGAATGATTCAACTGCACAGGGAGCCTCACCTCCCCGCCACGATACCAACCTCCACCCTTCCCTAGCCACACAACACCCACCTTCCCCCGCCACACTAACCCCTCCGCAGCAACACTAACCCACCCCCCCCCCCTTCCACCACAGGGTCACAAGGGTAGGCGTCCATGTTTTTGTGACACATTTGACCGTCCAAGGCTTAGGATCCGTCAAGTGCATCGTGGGTGTTGTGAAGACGTGTGCAGTGTATCGCGGTGGGGTTGTGGTGGTGGTGGTGTCTTTCGATGGTTGCAGCCAAGGGTGAGTCGGGACTGTTGAGTGTCAGTCGTGAGTCGGGTTCTTGGTAGATGCAGCCCCAGCGTTGGATTCAATGCCTGCCATGTGCCTCGTCGAGTAACGGGACCCTGCTGTGTACACGAGACTTAAGGAGAGAGTCTCATATAAGTGTGGACACAGCGGAGGCGAATAGCAAATGGGCCCGCATTCTGGAAGAAAGATCTTGGCTCTTAAATATGGCCATACTTCCGTGGTGTAGCGGTTAGCGTTCCTGACCGTGACGCATTCACGGGCTGCCAGCTCATGGTCGAGCACATAGGTTCCAATCCTGGTCTCGGCAGTCGGTCCATAGTCAACCCAGCTGTTCATCCACCTCCATGGGTTGGTCGATAACGAGGGTACCTGCCTTATAAGGGCTAGGATATATATATATATATATATATATATATATATATATATATATATATATATATATATATATATATATATACATATATGTTCCTATGAGTCCACGGGGAAAATGAAACACGAAAAGTTCCCAGGTGCACTTTCGTGTAATAATCACATCATCAGGGGAGACACAAGAGAGAAATATAACAGTCAGTTGATATACATCTAAGAGACGAAGCTAGGACGCCATTTGGTAAACATGTTTACCAAATGGCGTCCTAGCTTGGAAGTCGAGGAGAAGGAGGTACGATAAAAGGAGCAGCTTTATCAGCTGGGGAGTTGACTACAGACTGACTGATCAGGTCGAAAGAGAGGAGGAGAGGCGGAGCTACTATGTTATCAAAAGATGTGTTTGGACCAGAAGATACTGTGAGTGGACGAAGAAGTCATATCAGCATAGTTTATTTTTTTTTCTTTTTTGAAGGTGTGCTTTATGAAGAACCTGTACTGCATTTATTCCGAGCAGAAATGAACGCAGAGTTGGTTTATGGGGAAAAGAAAGAGGTTTATAACCCACTATCCCCTCCCTCTGATGTGACAGGCATCAGGAAACAAGCGATCAAGACATGATTGACGAGAGAGAGAAAGAAAAAAAAAAGAAAACTGGTAGAAGAAGGGATACGGGACTCCATCCTGGTCAAGATAACTTTGGCTTATACCATCAGCCCACCTTACAGGCATCTCGGCCAGTCGAAGTACCCGAGTACCCATCCCAGGGAGAGTCAGTCAAGGAGCCGTGCTGAGCCCTCCCAGAGCAGCCAGAATTGAGGCATCGGTGGGAGCAGAGGGTGAGCGTGCGAGATATAAGAGTGTGGATAGAGCACAGCATAGGGTACAGAAATAGAGTATCAATACTGGAAGGATTCGGAGACTTAACGTGAGAAAGTGTGGTCGTGAGGGGTCATGGAACTTTTGTTGCGTGTTTAGTCATTTGTGTCGAGATCATTAAGGACGGCATACGAAAGAGGGAGGGAGAGAAGGAGAGAGGGAGGGACCTCGTCTCCACTGGGATCATCACGGGTAAAGCTTAATCGGTTCTTGTGATGGAGCAGTGTTTCTTGGTAGGAAGTCAAGTCGTCGAAGACCTGTTCATAGATCGAGGGGAAATATGTGATAGAAACACAAAAGCAAGGACATGATCGGGAGAGAAATTTAAAACCGTTTGGCTTCACATCAAGGAGATTCAACACCCTCAAGGCATCTGATAGGTACTTGTTCGTTCTACAATCGGCACGAAGTTCTCCTTAGGAGTAGAAGCGACCATGTAGATTACAGATGGAGGTCTGATAGCGCAGAGGAGAAACAGCCTCGGATATTTTGAGTAGAGGAGATCAGGCAGGGGGAGGAAGCAGACCGATGGTGTTCTGCAGAGGGAAGGCCAGATTTAAGACCACAAATATATATATGTATATATATATATATATATATATATATATATATATATATATATATATATATATATATATATATATATATATATATATATTATCCCTGGGGATAGGGGAGAAAGAATACTTCCCACGTATTCCCTGCGTGTCGTAGAAGGCGACTAAAAGGGGAGGGAGTGAAGGGGCTGGAAATCCTCCCCTCTTGTTTTTTTTTTTTTTTTAACTTTCCAAGAGAAGGAATAGAGAAGGGGGCCAGGTGAGGATATTTCCTCAGAGGCCCAGTCCTCTGTTCTTAACGCTACCTTGCTAATGCGGAAAAATGGCGAATAGTTTGAAAGAAAAAGAAAAAGAATATATATATATATATATATATATATATATATATATATATATATATATATATATATATATATATATATATATATATATATATAAAAGGAAGAGAGAAAAAGTTTGATGTTGTGGAGCGGAAGTGTGGACAAGGTGAGGAGCTCTTACTGTCCCGGATGGTCCAGGTGATGCCAAGTACCCAGCCACCAGCCCACCTAAAAGACTGCCTTGATCGGCGACGCTAATCTGAGTATGTCTGGTTCATGACTCAAAACCCATAATTAGTCCCAGTGGTTTTAAACGGTCTTGAAGTGACTGGTTTTTTTTTTTTATTTTTATTTATGTTAGTTGAGACGGGACGGGCAACTGAGGGGCTAATTATCTCATTAACGCTTTATATCTTTTCTTTCAAACTATTCGCCATTGACCGCGTTAGCGAGGTAGCGTTAAGAACAGAGGACTGGGCCTTTGAGGGAATATCCTCACCTGGCCCCCTTCTCTGTTCCTTCTTTTTGGAAAAAAAAAAAAAAAAAATATATATATATATATATATATATATATATATATATTTTTTTTTTTTTTTTTTTTTTTTTTTTATACTTTGTCGCTGTCTCCCGCGTTTGCGAGGTAGCGCAAGGAAACAGACGAAAAAAATGGCCCAACCCCCCCCATACACATGTACATACACACGTCCACACACGCAAATATACATACCTACACAGCTTTCCATGGTTTACCCCAGACGCTTCACATGCCTTGATTCAATCCACTGACAGCACGTCAACCCCTGTATACCACATCGCTCCAATTCACTCTATTCCTTGCCCTCCTTTCACCCTCCTGCATGTTCAGGCCCCGATCACACAAAATCCTTTTCACTCCATCTTTCCACCTCCAATTTGGTCTCCCTCTTCTCCTCGTTCCCTCCACCTCCGACACATATATCCTCTTGGTCAATCTTTCCTCACTCATTCTCTCCATGTGCCCAAACCACTTCAAAACACCCTCTTCTGCTCTCTCAACCACGCTCTTTTTATTTCCACACATCTCTCTTACCCTTACGTTACTTACTCGATCAAACCACCTCACACCACACATTGTCCTCAAACATCTCATTTCCAGCACATCCATCCTCCTACGCACAACTCTATCCATAGCCCACGCCTCGCAACCATACAACATTGTTGGAACTACTATTCCTTCAAACATACCCATTTTTGCTTTCCGGGATAATGTTCTCGACTTCCACACATTTTTCAAGGCTCCCAAAATTTTCGCCCCCTCCCCCACCCTATGATCCACTTCCGCTTCCATGGTTCCATCCGCTGACAGATCCACTCCCAGATATCTAAAACACTTCACTTCCTCCAGCCTCTCACCATTCAAACTCACCTCCCAATTGACTTGACCCTCAACCCTACTGTACCTAATAACCTTGCTCTTATTGACATTTACTCTTAACTTTCTTCTTCCACACACTTTACCAAACTCCGTCACCAGCTTCTGCAGTTTCTCACATGAATCCGCCACCAGCGCTGTATCATCAGCGAACAACAACTGACTCACTTCCCAAGCTCTCTCATCCCCAACAGACTTCATACTTGCCCCTCTTTCCAAAACTCTTGCATTTACCTCCCTAACAACCCCATCCATAAACAAATTAAACAACCATGGAGACATCACACACCCCTGCCGCAAACCTACATTCACTGAGAACCAATCACTTTCCTCTCTTCCTACACGTACACATGCCTTACATCCTCGATAAAAACTTTTCACTGCTTCTAACAACTTTCCTCCCACACCATATATTCTTAATACCTTCCACAGAGCATCTCTATCAACTCTATCATATGCCTTCTCCAGATCCATAAATGCTACATACAAATCCATTTGCTTTTCTAAGTATTTCTCACATACATTCTTCAAAGCAAACACCTGATCCACACATCCTCTACCACTTCTGAAACCACACTGCTCTTCCCCAATCTGATGCTCTGTACATGCCTTCACCCTCTCAATCAATACCCTCCCATATAATTTACCAGGAATACTCAACAAACTTATACCTCTGTAATTTGAGCACTCACTCTTATCCCCTTTGCCTTTGTACAATGGCACTATGCAAGCATTCCGCCAATCCTCAGGCACCTCACCATGAGTCATATATATATATATATATATATATATATATATATATATATATATATATATATATATATATATATATATATATATATGGAAAGGATCACAATTTTTCGCGTGATCAAGATATTCCTATGAGTCCACGGGGAAAATGAAACACGAAAACTTCCTAAGTGCACTTTCGTGTAATAATCACATCATCAGGGGAGACACAAGAGAGGAATATAACAGTCAGTTGATATGTTTTGGTATGTTTTGGACAATCACATATTTACCAAATGGCGTCCTAGCTTCGTCTCTTCGATGTATATCAACTGACTGTTATATTCCTCTCTTGTGTCTCCCCTGATGATGTGATTATTACACGAAAGTGCACTTGGGAACTTTTCGTGTTTCATTTTTCCCGTGGAATCATAGGAATATATATATATATTTCTTTTCTTTCTTTCAAACTATTCGCCATTTCCCGCACCAGCGAGGTAGCGTCAAGAACAGAGGACTGGGCCTTTGAGGGAATACCCTCACCTGGCCCAATTCTCTGTTCCTTCTTTTGGAAAATTGAAAAAAAAAAAAAAAAAAAAAAAAAAAAAAAAAAAAAACCGAGAGGGGAGGATTTCCAGCCCCCCGCTCCCTCCCCTTTTAGTCGCCTTCTACGACACGCAGGGAATACGTGGGAAGTATTCTTAATCCCCTATCCCCAGGGATAATATATATATATATATATATATATATATATATATATATATATATATATATATATATATATATATACATATATATATATATATATATATATATATATATATATATATATATATATATATGTATATATTTTTTTTTTTTTTTTGCTTTGTCGCTGTCTCCCGCGTTTGCGAGGTAGCGCAAGGAAACAGACGAAAGAAATGGCCCAACCCACCCCCATACACATGTATATACATACGTCCACACACGCAAATATACATACCTACACAGCTTTCCATGGTTTACCCCAGACGCTTCACATGCCCTGATTCAATCCACTGACAGCACGTCAACCCTGGTATACCACATCGCTCCAATTCACTCTATTCCTTGCCCTCCTTTCACCCTCCTGCATGTTCAGGCCCCGATCACACAAAATCTTTTTCACTCTATCTTTCCACCTCCAATTTGGTCTCCCTCTTCTCCTCGTTCCCTCCACCTCCGACACATATATCCTCTTGGTCAATCTTTCCTCACTCATTCTCTCCATGTGCCCAAACCATTTCAAAACACCCTCTTCTGCTCTCTCAACCACGCTCTTTTTATTTCCACACATCTCTCTTACCCTTACGTTACTTACTCGATCAAACCACCTCACACCACACATTGTCCTCAAACATCTCATTTCCAGCACATCCATCCTCCTGCGCACCACTCTATCCATAGCCCACGCCTCGCAACCATACAACATTGTTGGAACCACTATTCCTTCAAACATACCCATTTTTGCTTTCCGAGATAATGTTCTCGACTTCCACACATTCTTCAAGGCTCCCAGAATTTTCGCCCCCTCCCCCACCCTATGATCCACTTCCGCTTCTATGGTTCCATCCGCTGCCAGATCCACTCCCAGATATCTAAAACCACTTCCTCCAGTTTTTCTCCATTCAAACTCACCTCCCAATGGACTTGACCCTCAACCCTACTGTACCTAATAACCTTGCTCTTATTCACATTTACTCTTAACTTTCTTCTTTCACACACTTTACCAAACTCAGTCACCAGCTTCTGCAGTTTCTCACATGAATCAGCCACCAGCGCTGTATCATCAGCAAACAACAACTGACTCACTACCCAAGCTCTCTCATCCCCAACAGACTTCATACTTGCCCCTCTTTCCAAAACTCTTGCATTCACCTCCCTAACAACCCCATCCATAAACAAATTAAACAACCATGGAGACATCACACACCCCTGCCGCAAACCTACATTCACTGAGAACCAATCACTTTCCTCTCTTCCTACACGTACACATGCCTTACATCCTCGATAAAAACTTTTCACTGCTTCTAACAACTTGCCTCCCACACCATATATTCTTAATACCTTCCACAGAGCATCTCTATCAACTCTATCATATGCCTTCTCCAGATCCATAAATGCTACATACAAATCCATATATATATATATATATATATATATATATATATATATATATATATATATATATATATATAAATCAGTCCCTTTTGTAAATGTCACCTGGCAACCCCTCATTCTTCTTGCAGTCCTTGCGAAGCTGTCAGGCGAGATATGTCATGAACTGAGCTCGCTTGCCAACTTGATGACGCAGATCCACCCTTGGCATGGTGGAACACCGCCCTTAACCAACTGCGCACTAACCAGCTCCGTTATAACACCTGTAAATGTATTATGACAACCTGAAACGATGCGGCCTTCTGTATCCCGGATGAGTCAAGCAGTTATTTACGCTCTTACCTGTTGATAAAGAAGCAGAGGAGATAGGGTTGTGATTTCGGTAAATATTACCACATTATGATTCAGTTATTACCTTTGGTTTTGTACCGAGACTGAAATTGTTCCCGCAGGAGCTAGTTATCCCGTCAGTAAGTAGATTACGGACTCACATCACTGACGAAGGGCGTACCAGGGTTGAGAGTGTAGTAGCCAGATGTGTGTCGGTTGCCGTGAAGCTCATGCATGATTCGTTCAATGTGGAGATGTGATTTGTCAGGTGGTGTTAAGCCAGCGTTCCTGGTTCACTTCATCAGCCGGTCGCCAGTTGATATGAGGCGCTCTTGAACACGAAGTTATGACCCTTGAACACTCATGTTACGACCCTTGAACACGTTGATACAACGACCCTTGAGCATAGTGGTGCAACCCTTGAACACGATGGTACGACCCTTGAGCACGACGGTACGACCCTTGAGCTCAGTGGTTTGCAACCCTTGAGCACGATGGTACGACCCTTGAGCATAGTGGTGCAACCCTTGAACACGATGGTACGACCCTTGAGCACAACGGTACGACCCTTGAGCATAGTGGTGCAACCCTTGAACACGATGGGACGACCCTTGAGCATAGTGGTGCAACCCTTGAACACGATGGTACGACCCTTGAGCACAACGGTACGACCCTTGAGCACAACGGTACGACCCTTGAGCATAGTGGTGCAACCCTTGAACACGATGGGACGACCCTTGACCATAGTGGTGCACCCCTTGAACACGATGGGACGACCCTTGAGCACGGTGGTACGATTTATGGGTAAGATGGCCTGTCCTTTTGGCCCAGCCTTTATGGGCCAAGTGAAAAACTATATAAAAACGGAAAACCTTTCAGAGTACATATGACCTGGAGACTGGTAATATTCCCTCCATTAAGTATGACCTGGAGACTGGTAATATTCCCTCCATTAAGTATGACCTGGAGACTGGTAATATTCCCTCCATTAAGTATGACCTGGAGACTGGTAATATTCCCTCCATTAAGTATGACCTGGAGACTGGTAATATTCCCTCCATTAAGTATGACCTGGAGACTGGTAATATTCCCTCCATTAAGTATGACCTGGAGACTGGTAATATTCTCCCCATTAAGTATGACCTGGAGACTGGTAATATTCTCCCCATTAAGTATGACCTGGAGACTGGTAATATTCTCCCCATTAAGTATGACCTGGAGACTGGTAATATTCTCCCCATTAAGTATGACCTGGAGACTGGTAATATTCTCCCCATTAAGTATGACCTGGAGACTGGTAATATTCTCCCCATTAAGCATGACCTGGAGACTGGTAATATTCTCCCCATTAAGTATGACCTGGAGACTGGTAATATTCTCCCCATTAAGTATGACCTGGAGACTGGTAATATTCCCTCCATTAAGTATGACCTGGAGACTGGTAATATTCCCTCCATTAAGTATGACCTGGAGACTGGTAATATTCTCCCCATTAAATATATCCTGGAGACTGATAATGATATATGAAGAACAATGAACATCTTAAACAGACGAGTTCTTTCCTCACCGTTATGTTTGCCTGGTTCTCGACATGTCTGAATAACAAACGTGGAAAACACTCTCCTTCCATTCTGGCTCGGGTGGAGCTGTCTCGCTGCCTAGCGCAAGCCGGAGCCTTCCTCATTCTTACCATAATAACACAGAAGTAGAAGTAAACCGTCTACTGACTTTCCCAGAGGCTATCTTGAAGAATTAAAGACAGCAAGAAAAATTGCGAGTGATGGACATAATCATAGTTAAGGATAAACACATTCACTAAATTAGTTGTCAGACAGAGGAATTGTTGTGTAGTGTGTGTGTGTGTGTGTGTGTGTGTGTGTACACGAGAGTTAAGGAGAGAGTCTCATATAAGCGTGGACATAGCGGAGGCGAGTAGCAAATGGGCCCGCACTCTGCAAGAAAGATCTTGGCTCTTAAATATGGCCATACTTCCGTGGTGTAGCGGTTAGCGTTCCTGACCGTGACGCATTCACGGGCTGCCAGCTCAGGGTCGAGCACATAGGTTCCAATCCTGGTCTCGGCAGTCGGTCCATAGTCAACCCAGCTGTTCATCCACCTCCATGGGTTGGTCGATAACGAGGGTACCTGCCTTATAAGGGCTAGGATATATATATATATATATATATATATATATATATATATATATATATATATATATATATATATATATATATATATATATATATATATATGTTCCTATGAGTCCACGGGGAAAATGAAACACGAAAAGTTCCCAGGTGCACTTTCGTGTAATAATCACATCATCAGGGGAGACACAAGAGAGAAATATAACAGTCAGTTGATATACATCTAAGAGACGAAGCTAGGACGCCATTTGGTAAACATGTTTACCAAATGGCGTCCTAGCTTGGAAGTCGAGGAGAAGGAGGTACGATAAAAGGAGCAGCTTTATCAGCTGGGAAGTTGACTACAGACTGACTGATCAGGTCGAAAGAGAGGAGGAGAGGCGGAGTTACTATGTTATCAAAAGATGTGTTTGGACCAGAAGATACTGTCAGTGGACGAAGAAGTCATAACAGCATAGTTTATTTTTTTTTTTTTTTTTGAAGGTGTGCTTTATGAAGAACCTGTACTGCATTTATTCCGAGCAGAAATGAACGCAGAGTTGGTTTATGGGAAAAAGGAAGAGGATTATAACCCACTATCCCCTCCCTCTGATGTGACAGGCATCAGGAAACAAGCGATCAAGACATGATTGACGAGAGAGAGAGAGAGAAAAAAAAGAAAACTGGTAGAAGAAGGGATACGGGACTCCATCCTGGTCAAGATAACTTTGGCTTATACCATCAGCCCACCTTACAGGCATCTCGGCCAGTCGGAAGTACCCGAGTACCCATCCCAGGGAGAGTCAGTCAAGGAGCCGTGCAGGGACAACTGCTGAGCCCTCCCAGAGCAGCCAGAATTGAGGCATCGGTGGGAGCAGAGGGTGAGCGTGCGAGATATAAGAGTGTGGATAGAGCACAGCATAGGGTACAGAAATAGAGTATCAATACTGGAAGGATTCGGAGACTTAACGTGAGAAAGTGTGGTCGTGAGGGGTCATGGAACTTTTGTTGCGTGTTTAGTCATTTGTGTCGAGATCATTAAGGACGGCATACGAAAGAGGGAGGGAGAGAAGGAGAGAGGGAGGGACCTCGTCTCCACTGGGATCATCACGGGTAAAGCTTAATCGGTTCTTGTGATGGAGCAGTGTTTCTTGGTAGGAAGTCAAGTCGTCGAAGACCTGTTCATAGATCGAGGGGAAATATGTGATAGAAACACAAAAGCAAGGACATGATCGGGAGAGAAATTTAAAACCGTTTGGCTTCACATCAAGGAGATTCAACACCCTCAAGGCATCTGATAGGTACTTGTTCGTTCTACAATCGGCACGAAGTTCTCCTTAGGAGTAGAAGCGACCATGTAGATTACAGATGGAGGTCTGATAGCGCAGAGGAGAAACAGCCTCGGATATTTTGAGTAGAG
The DNA here is from genome assembly GCF_036320965.1 of Panulirus ornatus. Taxonomy (NCBI): domain Eukaryota; kingdom Metazoa; phylum Arthropoda; class Malacostraca; order Decapoda; family Palinuridae; genus Panulirus; species Panulirus ornatus. The sequence continues at coordinate 59,470,942 of NC_092242.1, forward strand.
GAGATCAGGCAGGGGGAGGAAGCAGACCGATGGTGTTCTGCAGAGGGAAGGCCAGATTTAAGACCACAAATATATATATGTATATATATATATATATATATATATATATATATATATATATATATATATATATATATATATATATATTATCCCTGGGGATAGGGGAGAAAGAATACTTCCCACGTATTCCCTGCGTGTCGTAGAAGGCGACTAAAAGGGGAGGGAGTGGGGGGCTGGAAATCCTCCCCTCTTGTTTTTTTTTTTTTTAACTTTCCAAGAGAAGGAATAGAGAAGGAGGCCAGGTGAGGATATTTCCTCAGAGGCCCAGTCCTCTGTTCTTAACGCTACCTTGCTAATGCGGGAAATGGCGAATAGTTTGAAAGAAAAAGAAAAAGAATATATATATATATATATATATATATATATATATATATATATATATATATATATATATATATATATATATATATAAAAGGAAGAGAGAAAAAGTTTGATGTTGTGGAGCGGAAGTGTGGACAAGGTGAGGAGCTCTTACTGTCCCCGGATGGTCCAGGTGATGCCAAGTACCCAGCCACCAGCCCACCTAAAAGACTGCCTTGATCGGCGACGCTAATCTGAGTATGTCTGGTTCATGACTCAAAACCCATAATTAGTCCCAGTGGTTTTAAACGGTCTTGAAGTGACTGGATTTTTTTTTATTTTTATTTGTTAGTTGAGACGGGACGGGCAACTGAGGGGCTAATTATCTCATTAACGCTTTATATCTTTTCTTTCAAACTATTCGCCATTTACCGCGTTAGCGAGGTAGCGTTAAGAACAGAGGACTGGGCCTTTGAGGGAATATCCTCACCTGGCCCCCTTCTCTGTTCCTTCTTTTTGGAAAAAAAAAAAAAAAAAAAAAAAAAAATATATATATATATATATATATATATATATATATATATATATATATATATATATATGTTTTGGTATGTTTTGGACAATCACATATTTACCAAATGGCGTCCTAGCTTCGTCTCTTCGATGTATATCAACTGACTGTTATATTCCTCTCTTGTGTCTCCCCTGATGATGTGATTATTACACGAAAGTGCACTTGGGAACTTTTCGTGTTTCATTTTTCCCGTGGACTCATAGGAATATATATATATATATGTATATATATATATATATATATATATATATATATATATATATATATATATATATATATATATATATATATATATATATATATTTTTTTTTTTTTTTTTTTTTTTTTTTGCTTTGTCGCTGTCTCCCGCGTTTGCGAGGTAGCGCAAGGAAACAGATGAAAGAAATGGCCCAACCCACCCCCATACACATGTATATACATACGTCCACACACGAAAATATACATACCTACACAGCTTTCCATGGTTTACCCCAGACGCTTCACATGCCCTGATTCAATCCACTGACAGCACGTCAACCCTGGTATACCACATCGCTCCAATTCACTCTATTCCTTGCCCTCCTTTCACCCTCCTGCATGTTCAGGCCCCGATCACACAAAATCTTTTTCACTCCATCTTTCCACCTCCAATTTGGTCTCCCTCTTCTCCTCGTTCCCTCCACCTCCGACACATATATCCTCTTGGTCAATCTTTCCTCACTCATTCTCTCCATGTGCCCAAACCATTTCAAAACACCCTCTTCTGCTCTCTCAACCACGCTCTTTTTATTTCCACACATCTCTCTTACCCTTACGTTACTTACTCGATCAAACCACCTCACACCACACATTGTCCTCAAACATCTCATTTCCAGCACATCCATCCTCCTGCGCACCACTCTATCCATATCCCACGCCTCGCAACCATACAACATTGTTGGAACCACTATTCCTTCAAACATACCCATTTTTGCTTTCCGAGATAATGTTCTCGACTTCCACACATTCTTCAAGGCTCCCAGAATTTTCGCCCCCTCCCCCACCCTATGATCCACTTCCGCTTCCATGGTTCCATCCGCTGCCAGATCCACTCCCAGATATCTAAAACCACTTCCTCCAGTTTTTCTCCATTCAAACTCACCTCCCAATGGACTTGACCCTCAACCCTACTGTACCTAATAACCTTGCTCTTATTCACATTTACTCTTAACTTTCTTCTTTCACACACTTTACCAAACTCAGTCACCAGCTTCTGCAGTTTCTCACATGAATCAGCCACCAGCGCTGTATCATCAGCAAACAACAACTGACTCACTTCCCAAGCTCTCTCATCCCCAACAGACTTCATACTTGCCCCTCTTTCCAAAACTCTTGCATTCACCTCCCTAACAACCCCATCCATAAACAAATTAAACAACCATGGAGACATCACACACCCCTGCCGCAAACCTACATTCACTGAGAACCAATCACTTTCCTCTCTTCCTACACGTACACATGCCTTACATCCTCGATAAAAACTTTTCACTGCTTCTAACAACTTGCCTCCCACACCATATATTCTTAATACCTTCCACAGAGCATCTCTATCAACTCTATCATATGCCTTCTCCAGATTTATAAATGCTACATACAAATCCATATATATATATATATATATATATATATATATATATATATATATATATATATATATATATATTTTATACTTTGTCGCTGTCTCCCGCGTTTGCGAGGTAGCGCAAGGAAACAGACGAAAGAAATGGCCCCCCCCCCATACACATGTATATACATACGTCCACACACGCAAATATACATACCTACACAGCTTTCCATGGTTTACCCCAGACGCTTCACATGCCTTGATTCAATCCACTGACAGCACGTCAACCCCGGTATACCACATCGCTCCAACTCACTCTATTCCTTGCCCTCCTTTCACCCTCCTGCATGTTCAGGCCCCGATCACACAAAATCTTTTTCACTCCATCTTTCCACCTCCAATTTGGTCTCCCTCTTCTCCTTGCTCCCTCCACCTCCGACACATATATCCTCTTGGTCAATCTTTCCTCACTCATCCTCTCCATGTGCCCAAACCACTTCAAAACACCCTCTTCTGCTCTCTCAACCACGCTCTTTTTATTTCCACACATCTCTCTTACCCTTACGTTACTTACTCGATCAAACCACCTCACACCACACATTGTCCTCAAACATCTCATTTCCAGCACATCCATCCTCCTGCGCACCACTCTATCCATAGCCCACGCCTCGCAACCATACAACATTGTTGGAACCACTATTCCTTCAAACATACCCATTTTTGCTTACCGAGATAATGTTCTCGACTTCCACACATTCTTCAAGGCTCCCAGGATTTTCGCCCCCTCCCCCACCCTATGATCCACTTCCGCTTCCATGGTTCCATCCGCTGCCAGATCCACTCCCAGATATCTAAAACCACTTCCTCCAGTTTTTCTCCATTCAAACTCACCTCCCAATGGACTTGACCCTCAACCCTACTGTACCTAATAACCTTGCTCTTATTCACATTTACTCTTAACTTTCTTCTTTCACACACTTTACCAAACTCAGTCACCAGCTTCTGCAGTTTCTCACATGAATCAGCCACCAGCGCTGTATCATCAGCAAACAACAACTGACTCACTTCCCAAGCTCTCTCATCCCCAACAGACTTCATACTTGCCCCTCTTTCCAAAACTCTTGCATTCACCTCCCTAACAACCCCATCCATAAACAAATTAAACAACCATGGAGACATCACACACCCCTGCCGCAAACCTACATTCACTGAGAACCAATCACTTTCCTCTCTTCCTACACGTACACATGCCTTACATCCTCGATAAAAACTTTTCACTGCTTCTAACAACTTGCCTCCCACACCATATATTCTTAATACCTTCCACAGAGCATCTCTATCAACTCTATCATATGCCTTCTCCAGATTTATAAATGCTACATACAAATCCATATATATATATATATATATATATATATATATATATATATATATATATATATTTTTTTTTTTTTTTTTTTTTTTTTTTTTTATACTTTGTCGCTGTCTCCCGCGTTTGCGAGGTAGCGCAAGGAAACAGACGAAATAAATGGCCCAACCCCCCCCCCCCCCCCCCATACACATGTACATACACACGTCCACACACGCAAATATACATACCTACACAGCTTTCCATGGTTTACCCCAGACGCTTCACATGCCTTGATTCAATCCACTGACAGCACGTCAACCCCGGTATACCACATCGCTCCAATTCACTCTATTCCTTGCCCTCCTTTCACCCTCCTGCATGTTCAGGCCCCGATCACACAAAATCTTTTTCACTCCATCTTTCCACCTCCAATTTGGTCTCCCTCTTCTCCTTGCTCCCTCCACCTCCGACACATATATCCTCTTGGTCAATCTTTCCTCACTCATCCTCTCCATGTGCCCAAACCACTTCAAAACACCCTCTTCTGCTCTCTCAACCACGCTCTTTTTATTTCCACACATCTCTCTTACCCTTACGTTACTCACTCGATCAAACCACCTCACACCACACATTGTCCTCAAACATCTCATTTCCAGCACATCCATCCTCCTGCGCACAACTCTATCCATAGCCCACGCCTCGCAACCATACAACATTGTTGGAACCACTATTCCTTCAAACATACCCATTTTTGCTCTCCGAGATAATGTTCTCGACTTCCACACATTCTTCAAGGCCCCCAGAATTTTCGCCCCCTCCCCCACCCTATGATATATATATATATATATATATAAATCAGTCCCTTTTGTAAATGTCACCTGGCAACCCCTCATTCTTCTTGCAGTCCTTGCGAAGCTGTCAGGCGAGATATGTCATGAACTGAGCTCGCTTGCCAACTTGATGACGCAGATCCACCCTTGGCATGGTGGAACACCGCCCTTAACCAACTGCGCACTAACCAGCTCCGTTATAACACCTGTAAATGTATGATGACAACCTGAAACGATGCGGCCTTCTGTATCCCGGATGAGTCAAGCTGTTATTTACGCTCTTACCTGTTGATAAAGAAGCAGAGGAGATAGGGTTGTGATTTCGGTAAATATTACCACATTATGATTCAGTTATTACCTTTGGTTTTGTACTGAGACTGAAATTGTTCCTAGTTATCCCGTCAGTAAGTAGATTACGGACTCACATCACTGACGAAGGGCGTACCAGGGTTGAGAGTGTCGTAGCCAGATGTGTGTCGGTTGCCGTGAAGCTCATGCATGAATCGTTCAATGTGGAGATGTGATTTGTCAGGTGGTGTTAAGCCAGCGTTCCTGGTTCACTTCATCAGCCGGTCGCCAGTTGATATGAGGCGCTCTTGAACACGAAGTTATGACCCTTGAACACTTATGTTACGACCCTTGAACACGATGATACAACGACCCTTGAGCATAGTGGTGCAACCCTTGAACACGGTGGTACGACCCTTGAGCACGACGGTACAACCCTTGAGCTCAGTGGTTTGCAACCCTTGAGCACAATGGTACGACCCTTGAGCATAGTGGTGCAACCCTTGAACACGATGGTACGACCCTTGAGCACAACGGTACGACCCTTGAGCATAGTGGTGCAACCCTTGAACACGATGGGACGACCCTTGAGCATAGTGGTGCACCCCTTGAACACGATGGGACGACCCTTGAGCACGGTGGTACGATTTATGGGTGAGATGGCCTGTCCTTTTGGCCCAGCCTTTATGGGCCAAGTGAAAAACTATATGAAAACGGAAAACCTTTCAGAGTACATATGACCTGGAGACTGGTAATATTCTCCCCATTAAGTATAACCTGGAGACTGGTAATATTCTCCCCATTAAGTATAATCTGGAGACTGGTAATATTCTCCCCATTAAGTATGACCTGGAGACTGGTAATGTTCCCCCCATTAAGTATGACCTGGAGACTGGTAATATTCTCCCCATTAAGTATAACCTGGAGACTGGTAATATTCTCCCCATTAAGTATAACCTGGAGACTGGTAATATTCTCCCCATTAAGTATGACCTGGAGACTGGTAATATTCTCCCCATTAAGTATAACCTGGAGACGTGGTAATATTCTCCCCATTAATGATGACCTGGAGACTGGTAATGTTCCCCCCATTAAGTATGGACCTGGAGACTGGTAATATTCTCCCCATTAAGTATGACCTGGAGACTGGGTAATATTCTCCCCATTAAGTATGACCTGGAGACTGGTAATGGTCCCCCCATTAAGTATGACCTGGAGACTGGTAATATTCTCCCATTAAGTATGACCTGGAGACTGGGTAATATTCTCCCCATTAAGTATGACCTGGAGACTGGTAATATTCTCCCCATTAAGCATGATCTGGAGACTGGTAATATTCCCTCCATTAAGTATGACCTGGAGACTGGTAATATTCCCTCCATATAGTATGACCTTGAGACTGGTAATATTCACTCCATTAAGTATGACCTGGAGACTGTTATATTCCCTCCATTAAGTATGACCTGGAGACTGGTAATATTCTCCCCATTAAGTATGACCTGGAGACTGGTAATATTCTTCCCATTAAGTATGACCTGGAGACTGGTAATATTCCCTCCATTAAGTATGACCTGGAGACTGGTAATATTCTCCCCATTAAGCATGACCTGGAGACTGGTAATATTCTCCCCATTAAGCATGACCTGGAGACTGGTAATATTCTCCCCATTAAGTATAGACCTGGAGACTGGTAATGTTCCCCCCATTAAGTATGACCTGGAGACTGGTAATATTCTCCCCATTAAGTATGACCTGGAGACTGGTAATATTCTCCCCATTAAGTATGACCTGGAGACTGGTAATATTCTCCCCATTAAGCATGACCTGGAGACTGGTAATATTCCCTCCATTAAGTATGACCAGGAGACTGGTAATATTCCCTCCATTAAGTATGACCTGGAGACTGGTAATATTCCCTCCATTAAGTATGACCTGGAGACTGGTAATATTCCCTCCATTAAGTATGACCTGGAGACTGGTAATATTCCCTCCATTAAGTATGACCTGGAGACTGGTAATATTCTCCCCATTAAGTATGACCTGGAGACTGGTAATATTCTTCCCATTAAGTATGACCTGGAGACTGGTAATATTCTCCCCATTAAGCATGACCTGGAGACTGGTAATATTCCCTCCATTAAGTATGACCTGGAGACTGGTAATATTCTCTCCATTAAGTATGACCTGGAGACTGGTAATATTCTCCCCATTAAGTATGACCTGGAGACTGGTAATATTCTCCCCATTAAGTATGACCTGGAGACTGGTAATATTCTCCCCATTAAGTATGACCTGGAGACTGGTAATATTCCCTCCATTAAGTATGACCTGGAGACTGGTAATATTCTCCCCATTAAATATATCCTGGAGACTGATAATGATATATGAAGAACAATGAACATCTTAAACAGACGAGTTCTTTCCTCACCGTTATGTTTGCCTGGTTCTCGACATGTCTGAATAACAAACGTGGAAAACACTCTCCTTCCATTCTGGCTCGGGTGGAGCTGTGTCGCTGCCTAGCGCAAGCCGGAGTCTCCCTCATTCTTACCATGATAACACAGAAGTAGAAGTAAACCGTCTACTGACTTTCCCAGAGGTTATCTTGAAGAATTAAAGACAGCAAGAAAAATTGCGAGTGATGAGCATGATCATAGTTAAGGATAAACACATTCACTAAATTAGTTGTCAGACAGATGGATTGTTGTGTAGTGTGTGTGTGTGTGTGTGTGTGTGTTTAACGGTACCAGCAAGGCAGAGGCGAACGACAGTTCCTAAGGCATGTAGTTAGTTCTCCAGGGATGTCCACTTTTCGTAGAAAAGAGGAAAATAAAGGGCGCTGTCATCCCCCAGGGGAAGGTAACCTCAAGGGCCTCCCCAGGGGAGTGCGACCTGAAAGGCAATACCCAGAGCAAATAGTGACCACAACAACAGCAACTACGCGCACTAACTAATCACGCCACGCATACATTCCTCTCTCTTAATCCTCTTTGAGTTATTAGTTGTTGCAAGATCGATATGCGACTGGCTTTCATCCATCGATGAGCACATTCATTAGTTACGTGAATATCTCATCAGTTTTCGTCACAGAGGTGGTGGGCGTGGGTATGGAGGCTGGTGATGCGGGAGTTACCAGTGACCAAGTTGTGACGGTGTTCGGCCATGTGAGGCCGACCAACGCAACATTTTTGCCTTGCGTACTTCTGCAGGCAAAGGGTTCAGACACGCGACTCCGTCGACGGTAGTAGGGTTTCTGACTTGCAAAATCTCAAGGTGGTCAGCAAGGCTTGATACATGAATTTTCCCAGCATCAATAGAGTTTCCAACATTCATTTGGGTGAGAGAACGAACCCTGTTGCGCAGATGAACAGCGCACAACAGAGGTGGGCGCCCGAAAAGTTAGTGCGTGTAGATTCTGTTGCTTTGAGTCTCAACATGGGCTCTTAGTTTTACGAGAGAGAACGGTGGCATTTCAGTACATTCGAACCCACCCACAAGCATTAGTTCTTGAATGCATACGCAGCGCATGCATGCACAAGACAGAGGAGAACTTACCGATAGAGAGAGCTATCATATGCTTTTCCGCGTTCGGGACGATCTGCAGGTTTTCGACGATGCTCCGGATGGGGTTGAAGGTGTTCTTGGCGTAGATGGAGGAGCTGACGTTCCACAACTTCCTATCACGCATTGTCACAAAGGTCTTCCCCGGGACACAGCTGACTTACAGAGTAGGAGAGACAAGCTGGGAGCTGTGCTGTGCCTTAATGTCTCTTATTACGTCTCTATATCTCTTGGTGAAAATGAAGCGTTTCACTCGGGTTTCTGTGTGACAGAGTTTGCGGTCTTTTTAATTACCGGTATTACAGTGTGACACAAGATAATAATATGTTATTGATTGGTACAAATCACTTGACAGAGCGTAACACTTTCATGGTTTTAGAAGTAATAATGATGAACCAATTTACTGTATGAACCACTTCTTATTTTCTTATAGACCTCGATGGATTTGTCCAAACTGCAAGAAAAACTTTTGGTTGTATAACGAGAAGCCGGAGCCTGACTGACAAAACCAGTCTGGAAGCTGAGAAAAGTAACCGCAGTGTTAAGACAAAATGTGTATATGGATAGAAAATGATATATAAATGTATATACGTTCGGGCTCTCTGGGTTAATTGCACAGTTAGCAGAGAGGTGCTCGTTCTGGTGAAGTGAGGCTGGGGGAACCTTGTTGTGTGCGCGGCAGCGGGGGGAAGGCGTGCGTGGCGACCTGCAGCGGGTACCTGACTGACTGGCCAGCAGCCACCTCCCTCACACTTTGGCCTCTTCCAGACCTCCTCACCCTCCCTCTCTGCTCGAATAAGACCTCCTCCCGACCCCCTCAACCCCTCCCCCCCCCCCTTTCTCCCTCGGCCATCATCCTGGTTCGCGCTCGTATTATCCCGATACCAGGCATCGTACGTCCTAACACTTTCATGACTCGTAACTCTCGATTCCCTCATGGTAACACAGCCACCTACCATTGGCTGCGTGGCCATCAACGCTACCAGATCCTGCCAGTGGACGCCCTTCACCCCCACCGTGACGTGGTAACGACTGCGCAATAGAACTCACTTTAAGTGCAACCCTGCGATCATACACCGACCTTCCCCCACCCCCTTACCCAGTAGACAGCTAGCGCTCCATGGAAACAGTTGCATCGTCACAGTAGACCAACCCACCCCACCCTCATGACCCAGTACCGAATATTCATTTTGGACCTGTGGGCAACTCTATATGTTTGTTAGATGCTCTTTAACGGTTCATATATATATATATATATATATATATATATATATATATATATATATATATATATATATATATATATATATATATATATATCGTAGAGCCTCGTACCAGGGGAACAGGAGTAATGCAGACGAATATAGGCCCTGGTAACGAAGGGGGAGGAGGAAGAAGGGGGGGCCACCAAACCAGTAATGACGTCACAATCGTATGCCATGTCTGCCGGCAACAGCTGACCCGCCTAACCTGGTCGCTCGTCCTTGGGCACACATGCTTCTTCCTCCTTTAACTGTACTGGCGTTATTTTTCACTTCTTGCAGCTCAATAAATGTCAAAAATACTATGAACGACGAAAATGAGGGAAAAGATTGTTATATATTCCTTTAAGTGTAAACGAACTAAAATATTTCCCCTATGGCGTCATTGGGCGTATGTCTTGTGATTGGTCGGCCCAGAGGTGAGGCGGCCGAGGTGCTCGCTCATTGGTCCGGCCACCGCACACACCCCTAGACGGGTACGAATCGGAACGCGCCATCGCTTGGGGTATCTGGGCACATTCTCTTCAGTTAAAGAAATGTTTGTCTTCATTTCATAAACTTTTCACAATTCAGGAGTTACCATCTTTGTAATAATCTGTGATTACGTTGCTCACCAGAATGCGACGCTAGAAGGTAGATTAGCAAGACTTGCCTCCAAGCATCGCTAATTTACACAAAGTGAAGGTGAACTTGTTGGCCTGCGCCATGACCAACGGCGAATTTTATTTAAAAAAGTGATTGCAGAAATAACTTTGTCACCCGTCATAATTATGGTGTGTGACATTGACATTTGGCAGTGATCTGGCTGGTGGTGTTGCTGACATTGGTAGTGATGGCTGGTGGTGTTGCTGACATTGGTAGTGATGGTTGGTGGTGTTGCTGACATTGGTAGTGATGGTTGGTGGTGATGCTGACGTTGGTAGTGATGGTTGGTGGTGATGGTGACGTTGGTAGTGATGGTTGGTGATGATGGTGACATTGGTAGTGATGGTTGGTGGTGATGGTGACGTTGGTAGTGATGGTTGGTGGTGATGGTGACATTGGTAGTGATGGTTGGTGGTGATGGTGACATTGGTAGTGATGGTTGGTGGTGATGGTGACATTGGTAGTGATGGTTGGTGGTGATGGTGACGTTGGTAGAGATGGGTGGTGATGGTGACATTGGTAGTGATGGTTGGTGGTGATGGTGACATTGGTAGTGATGGTTGGTGGTGATGGTGACGTTGGTAGAGATGGGTGGTGATGGTGACATTGGTAGTGATGGTTGGTGGTGATGGTGACGTTGGTAGTGATGGTTGGTGATGGTTATTAATAACTTTCAACTGGAAATGACCGAGCCGTCCGTAATGAACATGATTTCATTCACTTTTTTTTTTTAATGGTACTACAGATCACAATGCAGTTTTCTGTAGCCATGATTTTTATGACGATATTTTTCATGGACGCGTTCCTTCATTTGACTCGCGTTCAACTTTCACCTCTTCCCCCCCACAAGAATCTATGCAGATATGACGCACGCAAGGCGAAGCGTTTCTCCAGTCCAAAAGGGAGTGTGGCTACTTCTCTGCTTTCGTTACATTCTCCGCTCCGACAATACTGAAGCTGTCTCAGATAGTGAGAAAGGCATCTCTCTCTCTCTCTCTCTCTCTCTCTCTCTCTCTCTCTCTCTCTCTCTCTCTCTCTCTCTCTCTCTCTCTCTCTCTCTCTCGTACTCTCACCCCGTCATTGTTGATCGGTTAGTCTTGTCCTGCATGTCATTTGTACTCGATGTTTTCTTGTTTGCTCTGCGTATCGTTCCGTCGAACCTTCCTCTGGTAACCCAGATTTAGTTACGATACCCCGTGGTGGGGATTGAAGGGTTGGGGGTTTGGTGGGGTGATAAGCGTAGCCTAATTATATCTAACGTGTCTAAAAATCCTGTTCGTTTCTCTTTCTTCGTCTTCTTACCACTCTCCCGTCTCTAGTTCTATAATTCCACCAGTGAGCATATCAAAACATACCTCGTATCACCGTAACATCTGATCTGTCATAGTCCCTCCCGTATTGCACAAATTAGTACACCGTTTTCTTTAGAAGCTAAGAGCCTTGTTTAGACGACGAAGGTTCTTCTTTCAACAGTTATTCTTGTTGTGATGGGGATTGATTCGTCCTTGCTTAGAGTCCTGCTAGTACACTTGGGGCTTTTCTAGTTGTGCATGATTTAACGGTGTCATATGGAGAGCATCCCGGTGTATCGTCTCCTCCAATCTGACCTAAAAACGTATACTCACTGTTGCTCCGTCGCGCTGTTCGTTCTCTGTTCCTGCACTGTGGTATGATCTGAAGAACTTGCTACTTGTGTGCCCCCACCAGGAGCCAGACCACGCAATACACAAGCTACTGTCGCATGGTTACCTGTGTGACCGCTGGCAGCTCAAGCGTGGGCAGTATGATGTCTATTTCTTTCCTTAGGCGAATAAACTTTGAAATGTTTCCTTTCCATTTCTTTTAACAGCTGTGACCTGACCCCTCGATAAAGACAGGTTTCCCCATTTCTTCTTCTCTCGTTGCTTCTTTGCCCGACGAATTACGTGGAGTGTAAGGAACCTAATCATGTCCTAATCTACCAGATGTTTGTCTTTTGAAGATCGTCTTCTTTTCTGTTTGTTTTTCTGCCTCCATCATCCTCTTGCCATCCTCTCACGTCAATTTCATAAGCCACATTGCAATTCTCTTTATATATATATATATATATATATATATATATATATATATATATATATATATATATATATATATATATATATTGTTACGAACATGTGTGTGTGTGTGTGTGTGCCAACATGTACGGGTATATATGTATGTGTGTGTGTGTCTTTGTACTCATGGTGTAAGTGATATTTTAGGGCAGGACGACTGAGGGGACAACGGGACCATTAGGCCTGCTGCGTTCCCACACCTCTGGAGATTCCAGATGGCCGCGCGGCCAGTTAATCACAACACTTAGACCTTTCATCCGAGGCACCAGATCAAGTTGGGAGGTCAGCCTACGGCCTCCTGTACAGCGTCGTCGCTGTCAGGACAAGAGGAGGTTGAGTTTTAGGCAAGATGTGGGACGGACTTAGGATCCCTCAGCCAACCAGCAGTTTCACGGATAACCCCTTTTCCAATCACCGCCGGACCTATGGCCGTCCAGTCAAGTAGGAATGGCACTTAGGAGCCACCCTCCTCCAATCACAAGTGGACCTTAGGCCCATAGCCAATCAAGGGTAGCATTATGGGGTAACAGCGCGGACGCAAGTCGTTCCTACTAGTAATAGAAACCTCTGACACCCGCTGAGCCTCGATTCCTTCTCTAGCCCAGCGAGGTAAGTGGTTTTCCCTCTGTTCCAAAGCCCGTAACCCGAATGAAGTGCGCAATTTAGATTCTACGGTGTTGTACTCTCTCTGTCATTTAGTTTCGAATGTCATAGAGTATTGTAACTTGTCATAGAAGTGTCTAAGAATAAGCGTACCTCGCATCATGTTGTCGAAGATAAATTGTCATAAAGGAAAGAGATCTCCTGGTTTGAAATCTTGCCTGGAATGTTAAAATCATGTTCAGTGTTAACGTAAATGATTTGTGCCTGATTCATGTGTTTGTTATTTTGTTCTCCTTAGTTTTTCATTGTAAGCAGTTTTAATGCTGGAAATATATATATATATATATATATATATATATATATATATATATATATATATATATATATATATATATATCATCTATTTATTTATTTGGCTTTGTCGCTGTCTCCCGCGTTAGCGAGGTAGCGCAAGGAAACAGACGAAAGAATGGCCCAACCCACTCACATACACATGTATATACATACACGTCCACACACGCAAATATACATACCTATACATCTCAACATATACATATATATATACACACAGATATATGCATATATACACATGTACATAATTCATACTGTCTGCCTTTATTCATTCCCATCGCCACCTCGCCACACATAAAATAACAACCCCCTCCCCCCTCATGTGTGCGAGGTAGCGCTAGGAAAAGACAACAAAGGCCCCATTCGTTCACACTCAGTCTCTAGCTGTCATGTAATAATGCACTGAAACCACAGCTCCCTTTCCACATCCAGGCCCCACAGAACTTCCCATGGTTTACCCCAGACGCTTCACATGCCCTGGTTCAATCCATTGCAGCACGTTGACCCCGATATACCACATCGTTCCAATTCACTCTGTTCCTTGCACGCCTTTCACCCTCCTGCATGTTCAGGTCCCAATCGCTCAAAATCTTTTTTACTCCATCTTTCCACCTCCAATTTGGTCTCCCACTTCTCCTCGTTCTCTCTACCTCTGACACATATAATATTCTTGATTTGTTTCTTCCTCTGTTCCTCTTTTACGATAGTTGTTATACAGAAGGGGAGGATTTTTTTTCCCTTCCCACCACTCCCTCACCCTGATTCACCTTCCACGTGGGACATGCAGGAGGAACGTGGGTAGTGCTCCCTCTCCCAAGATATAGTTGCCTTACCGGAGGAAATGTCTTGTTTCTCCTAACTTCTTCTTCTTCTCCCCAGCAAGAAAGACTTTCTCAATTCCTTCAGTCTGGGGATCGATTGACTGGAAACTTGGTTAGGCATGTAGTGACCTTTGGTTCAAAGCGCCCTCACCTATTATATGCTTCGCTAATTTGAGTCTCAAAGGATCTTATGGTCAAATAACCCAGAACTTACTTATATCATAGGCCGCGGGGCTTTGTAGTGTCAGTCACTGTAGAATGGAACTCATGACGGGGCCCAGTTGGGATCTCATGACAAGCCCTGATGGGATCTCTTGCGAGGGAACCTGAAGGAACCATCTGACGAGGGCCCTGAAGGAACCATCTGACGAGGGACCTGAAGGGACCTCATGACGCTGTGACCTGGAGACGTTTGGTTGCGCATACAGAACAAGGACCATCCCGTCCTGCTGAAGTAGTCCATATGTGGTCTCATTAGAAATCAAAGACCCGTTCTTTGACGTAGACGTAGCACTGGGTGGAGAGGAGAGGAGAAGATTGCTTCTGTCTCTGTGTGTTCTAGCGATCCATAACGGAGCGTTTTGTCGAAGTGACATAAAAAAACCAGTAGTATAAACAGGATAGCAAAAGTAGAAGGCATCTCCCCATTCATCTCCGCCTCCGACTCAACCCGCCGGCAGGAGAAAGAAGAGTAAGACATACCCATGCCTTGGGAATTTTATTGGAAAGGTAGACTACAAGAATTTCCGTACCAGTCTTAAGAAACGTGATCAGCGGCTGGGTCCTGGAAAAGGACACAGTTAGTGGTAAGGTGGATGATCTACGATCTCAGTGGTATATTTGTCTGGCCTTTGAGGGTATCACTCGTCTTTGCCACTGCGGAAGGTCGTTCATTCCAGTGTTGAACCACTTTGTAATTGCCACTGCGGAAGGTCGTTCATTCCAGTGTTTAACCACTTTGTAAGTGGTAAAAAAAAAAAAAAGAAATAAAGCCTACCTTGCTATTACATCTTCTTCCTCTTATCGTTATAATATTATTTCTCGTCACTGAATTTCTTTTGAGGTTGAAGAAATTTTCACAAGTGTTGCCGAAATGATTCATCTCGGAGTTTCGCTTTCTTTAGAGAGGATAATTCCAGCTCTTAATGTCTCCTCTCATACTGTTTTTTCTTTTATTTTTCAGAATTTATGAATTAGTTTGATTACTGGTTTTTGAATTCGCGCTGGGTCACTCGCCTTTCATCAGGTCACGAGACGAGAATTGAACACTGTCCTCCAGATGAGGTCTGGCTGAGGGCTTTAGAAAGGGGCGAGTATCGTATCACTTATTTTGTAGTTTATGACGTCAGTTTATCTAACATCCTATTGACTTCATTGTACGCAGTTACTCGCTCTTTACCATGTTTAAGGTCATTGTCAATATTCACTCATCACCCCAAGGTCCTCTTCATTATACAGGGTGTCCCAAAAGATGTACTCGCTTTTTGACACCCTATTACTCACTATTTTTTTTTCAGATTTGAAGAAAGGAGAAAAAATTCAGTGAGTAATAGGGTGTCAAAAAGTGAGTAAATTTTTTGGGGACACCCTGTAGTTTTTACCAAGCATTCGTTTTTTTTACTTATGATGTGTCCCATTGGCAACAAAATGCGTTGCTGTGCATTGATTATGTTGAAATCCATCTCTGCCAAGTCTGTATCCACTCTGCCGGAGGATCTACATCCCTCTGAGTCTTCAGGCAGTCGACTTTCCTTTGAGTTGTTTGGGTTTTTTGATAATTCCGTGTCCGGCAAACCACGAGATTCCGCTGGTAAGTCGTGCCTCCAGGGCGTTGAAGTAGATGATGAAAAGACTAGGGGTTCCAGGACAGAGCCTTATAGAACTCCACCAAAAGCCAGTCTGATGCTTCACCATCCACGACCACTCTAGTGTTCCCTTTTTCTGAGAGCCAGTCTGCTATCCACACAAACATTTGATCTTTACCGTAAGTTACTTAAGATTTACTTGAGTTACTTACATAAGTTACTTAAGATTTACCTGAGTTACTTAAGTTACGTAAGTTACTTAGGATTTACTTGAGCTACTTAAGTTACGTAAGTTACTTAAGGTCTACTTGTCAGTCTATGATGTGGTGCTTTATCAAAGGCTTTATGAAGGTTCAAGCAGGTAACACCAGAGGGTATTTTGCATTCCCAGTTATCTTATATATGAAAAGATGAGTTCAGCTGGATTCGTTGAGTATGATCTTCTACCCTGGGAGCCATGTTAATGGGTGGTTTATTAATCTATTTTACCAGTACGAGTTTAAGGAACTTGTCTCTAATGTTTCTCTTTGCCTGGAAGCTAAGTAAAGGTAATGGGAAGGCAGTTCGAAGCTCATTTTCTATCTCCTTTTTTTTTTTTTTTTTTAGGAAATTGATGCTACATGAGCCAGCTCGCAGTCACTAGCTTCCTCGCCTTCCTGCAATGATTTCTTGAATATTTTGGCGATCGGAGAAGCTGTTCATTGCCAGCTAACTTCTCGCAGGATTCTAGGGGGAATATCTGTGGGAGTTATCACATGGACCAATTCAAGTGTTCAGATTGATCTTATTATCAAAGTTCTTCGTCACACTGGATGGTTTTATATCCACCCCGCCCAACTCCCACACCCACCCCAACCCTTCACCATCCCCCGAAGTGCGTTCATCGCCTGTGGTAAGCTAGAGGAATTTTTGATGGCAAAACCCGAGTCGAAACCCCTTTTTTTTTCTTTTAGAAATGAATGTATTTAATTTCATTGTTACTTGTTAATTTGACATTATCATCTGATAACGACTCGGTAGCCCCCTTGAATTTTCTTTCTTGCTTGTGACGTTTTCACTGAATAGGATAGATGTTTAAGGTCCTTAGTCATTGTTGTGAGAAGTACAGTTTTCAAAGGTTTTCATACTAGTTATGATTGTTTTTGATCATCATCCTGCAATCTCCCAGTGTAAGCCACGTCACTTAGATACCTCTGTAAGACTTTGTTTCACATTTAATTCAGTCATTAATTTCTTTTTGTTCATACAACTTAGCTTCTCATTTATTTTTTTTTTCTACTTTTCAACATGTACCGCACGTCTGTACGCCTCCATGTATATCCGTCAGTGTGTGTGTGTGTGTGTGTGTGTGTGTGTGTGTGTGGTGTGTGTGTGGCTACGTCACCCCGCGACCTCGGCCACCTGCAGGGGTCACCATCGACTCTGGTACCTACGCACTGTCTCATCGTACCCTCGCTGACTCATCACGCGAGGGGCAAATGAAGGTTGCGTCAAGAAAGAGAGAAAAAGGAAAAAACCGTTCCTTCGCTGCAGTGCAACGCTCCAGTGAAATCACCGTCACTCTCAGCAGACGTTGTGTAGCAGAGGATGCCTTATACCCCAACCACCACCAGGTGGCACCACTTGGTGCTTGTGTCCCTCGTGGTTCTCTCTCTCTCTCTCTCTCTCTCTCTCTCTCTCTCTCTCTCTCTCTCTCTCTCTCTCTCTCTCTCTCTCTCTCTCGATGGTGTGGTTAGAGGGAGAGTAGGAAGAGATGGCGACAAAGGAAGGAATAGCTTGAAGTGGAAGAGAGATGAAGTGTGTCCAGGTGTGTGGTGTTTTTGTTTTTCTGTATGTTGGTGATTTTTCTGGAAGGGTGTTTTTAGTGCCTTATCAATATACCCTTGGCAGACTAAGGGTATGAATGTAGAGCTGTTGTTGCTTGCTGGTTTGCGTGAGGAAATTTGCTAAGCTGGGCAAGGCAGCGTTCATAGTAGACATCGACAGATGGCTGGGGGCTCCTTTAAGTGCCGTGAGGCTCCGTGGTAAGCAAGGATGTTCCACGTTTGTGCTCACTGTCGATATCTCGTCTGCATCATCGTTGTCCTCGAGTCTCTGTCGGATTTGCTTTTACTGATTCTGTGAAGTTTGATGTCTTGTCTTGTGTGCTGTTCTACGGTGTTTTCAACGTAAGGGTATTTCTCATTTGAGACGAATTGTAAAGCCTTTATTTTGTATGCTCCATATCTTCAGCATGCGTGGTTTGCATGCACGGTGAGTGAGTGTAGGGGAGCTGGTAAGGGCAGAAGGATGGTTATTATTTTTTTTTGGGGGGGCCCTCTCCATTTGGTGCCAGGTACTGTTCAGACGGGGATCTCGTGACGTTAGTGTGTTAGCCAGGATTTGGCAGCTCCTCTGGTGCGCTGTCTTGTTCTCGTGCACCATGGCCTCGTTGGGTTACTTGTCTCTAGTGCCACTTACGTTAATCTGTTCATGTTTGTTTTTATCTTCAAGTCCTTTTTTTTCCGGGGTTGGTTTAGTCCGGTTGCCTCTGACTGTGCTAAACGAGTTGAGTTGTGTGATACCGTTCTCTGCGTAATGTCATCGGCGTAGAAGATGTCCATGCTCATGGCGCCAGCTGCTTGGGGAATGTCACCTGTGTAGGTTATGAAGAGTGTTTGTGATAGGACGTTGCCCTGCGGTACCTCGCTTCACAGATAAAAACTTTGGTAACTTTGCAAAATTGAGGATTCCTCCAATGCGTTGGTTGAGACAGTTCCACAGTCGTCATTTTGTGACGTCTGCCATGCCTAGTTGAAGCAGTAGGTGTTGTAGGCCATTAGCTCACAGTTTTATCAAAGGCTTTGATTGTCTTCCCCGGTAGGTAAAGGCGTCGCTCTTTCTGCGTAAACCGTCAAGCAGATGGGGGTTGTTGATGGATCAGCTTCTCCCCCTTTCTCCACCAACACTGGTGTCCCTCCATCAACAGTGGTGTCCCTCCACCAACAGTGGTGTCTCTCCATCAAAAGTGGTGATCCTCCACCAACAGTGGTGTCCCTCAAGGTTATGTCCTTTCCCCTACATTTTCCCTCCTTCCTGTCAACGATTTCCTTTCTTCTACTATTAACTAAATGCACTCATAGGCTGACGACTCAGTATTGCATTTCTCCCCATCCCTCAATTCTGTTCCTTCTTCTCTCACTCGATCTACATCTCGTCTCGACACAACTTCCTCGGTACTCTCAGACTTGGACAGGATATCTCATTGGGTTAGAATAGATCTGGTCAAGTTCAGTGCCTCCAATACCCATTCCTGCCCATCTCTCTATCGGAAATTCCTCACAACTTTCCTCATTCTTTCGACGGTTCTGTAATTCCGCTTCTTAATTAAGTGAACTTACTTGGTATTACTGAAACATCCATCCTATCTTAGAAACCCCACGTTCCAGAAATAGCTAAGTCTGCCTCTAAGAAACTGGGAGTCCCGTTTATTTGCAGAAATGTCTTTCCTTCCGAACAGTTTCTCTGTTTACACAAAGGATTGATTCGTCCTTGCATGAATAACTGCTTTCACGTGAAGTCTGGGGTGGTTCTAGCTCTGCTTTCTTACTGGACATAGTTGAATCGAGGTCCGACTTTCAAACTCTCTCAGGCTAACTTGAAACCTCAACCCGCTTGTCCTACACCGCAGTGTCGGTTCACATTCCCTCGTCTTTAAGTCCTTATCTTTTGTTTTTGCTTCCGAAAGCTGGCTGCATGTGTGCCTCCCACCACTAATTAGACCACACAATACTCGGCAAGCTGCTGCGTCACATAATTACTGTGTGGCTGTTGGCAACTCAAGGATGGGCCGTTTTGATAACTGTTTCTTTCCCTTCACCTCGAAGCTTTGGAACTCTCTACCTTCTCATGTCATTCCCAATAACTATGACCTGGCACTTAGAAAAAAAAAAGAAATGACAAGTTTTCACTTGCTCAAAAATCCGTAAATACTTTCCCTTTGTCTCCTCTATAGGCCCGGCTTTGATGTGGTCTTTTATCAACGTAAGAAATAAAGAATTAAAAGACAGAATAACGTTTGTGACGTAGCAGGATATGAAACAGTGCTGACCAGCGTCTCTGACCAACGTATCAAAAACACAGCAGGAAGTCCCACTACTACCCATATATCATGTCTGTGGAGGTCGAGTCCACCTTAGCTGTGACGCGTGGCAGTCCATGATCTTACTTATGAAGGAGGGATCGGTGTGTCTGGTTCCTAGTCGCCCCCCGCCGCCCCTTTTAACGGTACAATCTGGCTTTATTGTTTACCTTGAGAGACACGCTCGCCCAGCATCCTTGCCGGCCTCATCAGCCTTCCAGCCCAATTTCTTTCATTTTTTCATGTATATATATATATATATATATATATATATATATATATATATATATATATATATATATATATATATTCCTGTGAGTCCACGGGGAAAATGAAACACGAAAAGTTCCCAAGTGCGCTTTCGTGTAATAATCTCATCATCATGGGAGACACAAGAGAGAAATATAACAGTCTTCGTCTCTTCGATGTATATATATATATATATATATATATATATATATATATATATATATATATATATATATATATATATATATTGTCTTTTTCCTTTTTTTGTTACGAACTCCTGTCAAGAACGTCAGTTATATTTGTTACACACACTGGATAACGCTTCTTTAACGTTATGGGATGAAAGCAAACACCAGGGTTAAATCTACATATGATACAAGAAATAAGAGTACAAGATAACAAAGCAGATTAATCGGGTACAAACACTTTCGTTAACAGTGAACATTCAATATTCCACATTGTACATTCCAGGTAAGATTTCAAACCAGGAGATCTCTTTCCTTTATGGCCAAGTCGACTGTAAAAGCATGATACAAGACACTTTCGTTGTGCAACTGTATGACAGGTTGGGATTCATCCTTACACTGAGACCTGACATGACACAGCATAACACCCTACCATCTAGGGCAGCGGTGGCTACGGGGTTCGAAACAAGGGAAGCCTACATTATCTCTCTGGGTACGGGACTGCTGAAGGAAACAGCAGGTAGATGTTGTTGTTGTTAAGATCGCCGGACCTGTTGGTCGATACCGCATCCCGTCAAAAAGCAGCTACTAAGGATCTATTCTTTGTTGCAAATATATGGTTAATTTATGAGCCCACTACCACGTTGCCTCTCAACAAACATGGGATCAGCTACAGTCATGATCTTTTAAAGCAAATTTTAACGCGTTCTTGGATCCAAATGTGCTTGAAGACAGAGTTTTGACTATATACCTTGAATTTGCTTCCTAACCTCTAAATACTTTCACCAGTGCTTCCACGAATCGTTCGTGCAAACTTGAATATTTGTTTCCCGGAGTTGTTCAAACCCAGTCAATATGAGAGTTACTCATTCTAAAATGACGTTTTCTATGTTTACTACGATTATATTCTTTTCTATGAAGTGTCGCTGGAAGCCTTACTATTATAATTGTAAGTTGTGAAATATCTACCTGTAAATTCAGACATTCAAATACCGGTTGTTATTTTTGTGTTCTTGATTGTTGCAAGCATTCAGTGTTGTGAAGGTGAGTGTGAATACGAAACGACGTTCTTCACTTCACCGTTAAGAAAAGCAGTTACTGCCAGACGGGAAAATGAGACATTTTCTGGGATAATTGTATGAAATCCAACCACTCTTAAGTATAAGATATTATGAACATCTCTTTTTACGTTAATCTGGCATATACTGGAAATATGTTTATTGGTACTACTACACATGATTCTTCCAGAATGGTTTCCATTGCCCCACTTTGCGACAGTCAACCACGAGACAATACTTTAACACGATACCATACGTAGATACCATCTGAGGGACTGTTGATCATAACGCTCAAACAAACAATTAAACAATCAAGGCTTTAGGATCCTGCACGGCGACTGCGGTGCTTACCTGAGCAGTGTCTTGCGCTCTTGCGTTTGATTGCTATCTCTTCTGATACACCAGAAGTAATGTAACCGAATAGTAATATTCATTTACATTAGCCTTAATGTTCGATTTCTCAGTGGTAAGGTCGGTTTGAGCCGTGCAGGCCAGTGCTGTTGTTGACGAAGTCAGAATGGTGCACAAACCTGACCTTCTCCTGCAGTGAGAATGATGATGTGTCATCATTTGAGGTTCTTACTCAGTGGTGCCTTCCAGAATGTTGATGGAACACGTCAGGTTTCGTTTTGTTTGGTCAGGCCAGTTGTAAGTCTTGGTTGTGGTGATTTTGACTTGACTACTTGTTTGAATACGTTGAAGAGTGTCAAGATGATTTTGAAATAACTTGATTTTCACACATACACATGAGAGAACTAGGCCAGGTAAATTATCAGGTGAAATGTCTGCTGGCTGGTCTTTCTTAGGGATAACTATCAGGGAAGTGCATCACGGGGACCATGATGGAAGTTTCCCGGGGTAAGGCAATACAGCTGTCAGATAGGTAATGTGTAAAGAACCCTGGGGGAACAATAGTGGGGGGACGAGCCTTGATGCTTTCATGATGTACTTTCCTAGAAAGACCAGCCAGCAAATATTATCCCTTGATACTTTAAAATATGGCCTAATACTACAACTATTTTACTGTTAAATTTCCTTATATATATATATATATATATATATATATATATATATATATATATATATATATATATATATATATATATATATATATTTATATATTACCCCTGGGGATAGGGGAGAAAGAATACTCCCACGAATTCCCTGCGTGTCGTAGAAGGCGATTAAAAGGGGAGGGAGCGGGGGGCTGGAAATCCTCCCCTCACGATTTTTTTTTTTTAATTTTCCAAAAGAAGGAACAGAGAAGAGGGCCAGGTGAGGATTATTCCCTCAAAGGCCCAGTCCTCTGTTCTTATCGCTACCTCGCTAATGCGGGAAATGGCGAATAGTTTGAAAGAAAGCAATATATATATATATATATATATATATATATATATATATATATATATATATATATATATATATCCCTGGGGATAGGGGAGAAAGAATACTTCCCATGCATTCCTCACGTGTCGTAGAAGGCGACTAAAGGGGACGGGTGCGGGGGGTTGGAAACCCTCCCCTCCTTGTATTTCAACTTTATAAAAGGGGAAACAGAAGAAGGAGTCACGCGGGGAGTGCTCATCCTCCTCGAAGGCTCAGATTGGGGTGTCTAAATGTGTGTGGATGTAACCAACATGAGAAAAAAGGAGATATAGGTGGTACGTTTGAGGAAAGGAACCTGGATGTTTTGGCTGTGAGTGAAACGAATCTCGAGGGTAAAGGGGAAGAGTGGTTTGGGAATGTCTTGGGAGTAAAGGCAGAGGTTAATGAGAGGACAAGAGCAAGGGAAAGAGTAGCACTACTCCTGAAACAGGAGTGGTGGGAGTATGTGATAGAGTGTAAGAAAGTAAACTCTAGATTGGTATGGGTAAAACTGAAAGTGGATGGAGAGATGATGGGTGATTATTGGTGCATGTGCACCTGGGATGAGAAGAAAGATCATGAGAGGCAAATGTTTTGGGAGCAGCTGAGTGAGTGTGTTAGTAGTTTTGATGCACGAGACCGGGTTATAGTGATGGGTGATTTGAATGCAAAGGTGAGTAATGTGGCAGTTGAGGGAATAATTGGTGTACATGGGGTGTTCAGTGTTGTAAATGGAAATGAAGAGCTTGTAGATTTGTGTGCTGTAAAAGGACTGGTGATTGGGAATACCTGGTTTAAAAAGAGAGATATACATAAGTATACGTATGTAAGTAGGAGAGATGGCCAGAGAGCATTATTGGATTACGTGTTAATTGATAGGCGCGCGAAAGAGAGATGTTTGGATGTTAATGTGCTGAGAGGTGCAACTGAAGGGATGTCTGATCATTATCTTGTGGAGGCGAAGGTGAAGATTTATAGAGGTTTTCAGAAAAGAAGAGAGAATGTTAGGGTGGAACTGCAGAAGCTGGTGACTGAGTTTGGTAAAGTGTGTGAAAGAAGAAAGCTGAGAGTAAATGTGAATAAGTGCAAGGTTATTAGGTACAGTAGGGTTGAGGGTCAAGTCAATTGGGAAGTAAGTTTTTTGAATGGAGAAAATCTGGAGGAAGTGAAGTGTTTTGGATATCTGGGAGTGGATTTGGCAGCGGATTGAACCATGGGAGCGGAAGTGAATCATAGGGTGGGGGAGGGGGCGAAAATTCTGGGAGCATTGAAGAATGTGTGGCAGTCGAGAACATTATCTCGGAAAGCAAAAATGGGTATGTTTGAAGGAATAGTGGTTCCAACAATGTTATATGGTTGCAAGGCGTGGGCTATGGATAGAGTTGTGCGGAGGAGGGTGGATGTGTTGGAAGTGAGATGTTTAGGACAATATATGGTGTGAGGTGGTTTGATCGAGTAAGTAATGATAGGGTAAGAGAGATGTATGGTAATAAAAAGAGCGTGGTTGAGAGAGCAAAAGAGGGTGTTTTGAAATGGTTTGGTTACATGGAGAGAATGAGTGAGGAAAGATTGACCAAGAGGATATATGTGTCAGAGGTGGAGGGAACGAGGAGAAGTGGGAGACCAAATTGGAGGTGGAAAGATGGAGTGAAAAAAAATTTTGAGTGACCGGGGCCTGAACATGCAGGAGGGTGAAAGGCATGCAAGGAATGGAGTGAATTGGGACGATGTGGTATACCGGGGTCGACGTGCTGTCAATGGACTGAACCAGGGCATGTGAAGCGTCTGGGGTAAACCATGGAAAGTTCTGTGGGGCCTGGATGTGGAAAGGGAGCTGTGGTTTCAGTGCATTATTACATGACAGCTAGAGACTGAGTGTGAACAAATGTTGCCTTCGCTATCTTTTCCTAGCGCTACCTCGGACTCATGAGGGGGGAGGGGGTTGTTATTTCATGTGTAGCGAGGTGGCGATGGGAATGAATAAAGGCAGACAGTATGAATTATGTACATGGGTATATTTGTATATGTCTGTATATATATATATATATATATATATATATATATATATATATATATATATATATATATATATATATATATGTATGTATGTATACGTTGAGATGTATAGGTATGTATATTTGCGTATGTGGACGTGTATGTATATACATGTGTATGTGGGTGGGTTGGGCCATTCTTTCGTCTGTTTCCTTGCGCTACCTCGCTAACGCGGGAGACAGCGACAAAGCAAAATAGATAAATAAAATAATAATATATACATTTATATATCGATGTTATTGGACTCTGCCTGATGAGCAGTAGATGAAAGGAATTTTATGTTATATTAGATACCCCGTAAAATCTTGTTTTCTATAAATAATTTTAACACAATTTTCTATAGTTAAATTTTATATGAACTTAGCTATTTGGCGTCCATTAAAGCCGACCACCTCTACCTGTATCAGTTTAACTATTGTTGGCGGCAAAATTTATTAACCTGAAATGTATAATGAGCGTTCGTTAAAAAGATAAGTGGTAAAGAGCAACATTTATTATAATAGTTATTGTTATTATTATTATTATTGTTATTATTATTATTTTATTATTATTATTATTATTATTATTATTATTATTATTATTATTATTATTATTATCATATTATTATTATCATTATTATTGATACTATTATCTTGGGGATAGGTAAGGAACAATACTGCCAGCGTGTCTCCTTGTCATAAAAGGTGGCTAAGGGAAGCAGTAGTAGGGGGCAGGAAACCCCTCATTCTTGTGTTACTTTACAAAAGTAGGAATAAAGGAATGAGCCAAGCGAGGATGCTTTACCTTTGCAACTCAGTCTTCTGTTCCTGACGCTACCTCGCTCATGCGGAAAACAACGAATATGTACAAATGATATCATTAGTATTAGTGTTAGCATCAAGAGTGTAGGAACTATTTCCAGACTGATGTTGGCAAGGATGAACTTGGATTACGAATTAAGTGCTCGTGCGCCTGGCAGCGAGAGGAGTGAAGAAGAGGAGCTGACTTTGTGCATCAGCAGTTTTGATGGAAGGGATCGAGTAATGGTGATGGGAGATTTAAATGCAAATGTGGGTGATGCGGCGTTTGATGCTACAACTGTGGAACATGGGGTAACCAGTGCCAATGAAATTGGTGAGGTGCTTGTCGAGCCGTGTGTGTGGGGAAAAGGACCGATGATTGGAAATAACTGGATTGAAGAAAATTGTGCATACGTGTGTATACGTGGTTGAGTGGTGCTCGAGGTGAAGGGGTATTATTGGAAGTATGTGCTGATTGATCGTGTTGGACGTGAATGTGTTATTAGGAGCAGGTTGTGGGATATCTGATCACACCTTGATGGAGGAGAGTGTCAAATTGTGTAGAGGTTGTAGGAAAAGAAGGAATGGATTAGGTGGATGGAGGATGGTGAACGCGGGTGATCCCGGAGGAGACACTTGTGTGTACAGATACCAAGAGAGATATGATCGAGGATGGCATAAAGGAAGGGTAAACAAAACGAGGGGAGTGAGCGAGGAATAGAAGGTAATTAAGAGCAATGTTCACTCGTGTCCTGGTGAATAGTTTGGTGAAACGGGAAAGAGACAGTGTAAGTCGAAGTGTGGCGGAGTAGCTGGAGTGGATGGGATTGCACTTCATTATCTCAAAACTGGAGATGATTGTGTATTTGGCTACAGGATAGTGTGACATTGTCGGTTCCCAAGTGTCTTAACACAGATTTCTGAAGCTTATTGCGTGCAAGAATATACTTAAACTGAGGACGCTCACTGTGTCCCAGCCTTATTACGTTTACTTGGGTCGAACACCATCAGACGTGTACTAGACCAACTTTGGAGTTTGTTTAGGTTCCCTTGTAAGTGGATGCAATCCTCCTTGCTTTTAATTCCCCTTATGACCTTGGCGTCATTCACAAGCATATTTAGATAGGAGTCCAACCTTCCTGACAGGTCATGCTCATCAAGCTGGAAGACGAAGTTCTTTATCTTTTAGATAAAAGGTTCAAAAAGTCGTACAATACACAGTCCACATACGTCTCCGTTTTGTAACACTCGTAGAAGTCCTGTAGTATGGTCTTGGATGACCTATTTCTTCTTTTAGATCAAATGTTGGAGTTTTTCTTGAAGAGTTTTAGGTATGTGGTTGTGCCTCGCACCAGAAAACGAACCAACCTGCCTTCAGGGAGGATCGAACTCCCGGCCTCTGGTTTACTAGACCAGCGCTCTAGCCACTGAGCTATGAAGGCATATTAATCTCTGTGCTTTATGAGTGTTAGTAGATAGAGTTTTACAATCCCGTTGCCGTGTCTCTTACCCTCACACATATATACATACAAATATATTTTCAGCGTATGGTATGTGTGTGTATATATGTAATTACCTATTTGCACTGCACTCAAATAAACTTTTCAAACTTTTGTATGCTGTCCACATTCACATTTTTCATCAACGTGAGTTTGATTACTGTTCCTGTGTCACGTGGAGGGGGGGGGGGGGGGGGATAGAGAGGTTTACACTCGTGTTGTCCCGTACGTATGAGTAAGACTCGACGTTTGAGCCGCTGAGTTCGTTCCACAAGCGGGACCAACACTTACCTCGTCGCTAGCGTTATCACGTCCTGTGAGGATCGACACCCTTTGTCAGATTACGTTAAGGTTTGCCGTCATGACATGTTCTCCTCGTAGAAGCCGTGTAAGATTCTGTAGGATCGGATCGTAAGCAGATGTTCGGACCTCGAGTAATTAAGATGTTTTAAGGAATACAGCTGTTGGACACGGAGTTATATAGCATCAGTTGCATATACCTACCGTGAGAAGAGGAAAATTTGTCATTGAATCACGAATGATTTAGGTATCAGACATCATACAAACATGCTTAACAACTTGGACACAATAATTCACTCATCATACGATAAAGACATCCATTGTTTCAGCATAACTGCTAAATACCTCAACCAATTGCCTTTATTATCTTTTACATCCATTTAGTCCATTGGCCTCTCACTCTTTCACCCTAATACGCTACCTCAGCCTAGCATGCCTTCTGCTGCACTCTCGCCTCCATCTAAGTAGACCAGAGTGTTTAAGTTTAATGTTTTTGTCCCCTGTCAAATAACGTCGTCATTAGGCCATTCGGTCTTACGTTCTCTGTCCTTCCCATGTATCATTGTCCTCCAGTACATAACCTCGTCATAGACCACCAGGTCTTCCCATGTAGTGTCCTCCGGCAGATTGCCATGTCACAGATCATCAGGTCTTGTATCATTCTTGTTCCTCCCATATACTCCCACGTTGTGGCCTTAGCCCCCAAGCTCTCCCTCCCTCTCTACCATGACCCCTTTCTGGTCTCTTCATCCGTCCCTCCCTCCCCCACCGTTGCACTACAAACACGGGCAAGCAGACGTAATCTTATCACCCTCTCTGGACGCGGACAGACTTGATTGTGTTTGCAGTGCAGTACATGCTTGAGTTTGTTCCTCCTCCTCCTCCTCCTCCTACCCCCCTTTCGCCCTGCCACGCTACATGGAACGGGCGAGTAACAGAGTAACACATCAGAAAGACCCCCCAAGTTCGAACTAGTCTAACAAAATGAAGAAGTTTGTGTTAGCAGCCTTGGAGTGTTTACTTCTAGAGTGCACGTAACGATGGGGAATTTACGCCACACGCCCGACCTCATCTCTTGTCTCAAGTGGGATCGATTTTGCAAGCTCATGTTTGGTTAAGGATGATAGCATGGTCTAACCACTTGCCGAAATCCGTAATATGAAATCTGAATTTTTTTTTTCTACTACGATGCGATTTCTCTGCTACTTCTTAGTTTATTAGTATAGTTTTAATGGATTTTTTTCTTCATTACTATCAAGAGCAAATCTGTCCTCGCCTCCTTTACCTTACTTATGGAAGAGTGTAATACCACACCGGAATGAGAAAAGATGATGACAGTTGAATATTGAGAGAAAAAGAAAACGAGACGACGCGTCGTCCTGGCGTGTCTCTCTCCCCCACACTGAGGGAACAGTTGGTTGGGAGTGATCTGCTTCAGGGTAACAACGGGTTAGCCTCATAAACCATCCTCCTCCTCCTCCTGCATCATCTGTCTCTTGGTCTATAAGTCTATTTATCTTATAGATGAATAGCTGTATAGAAAGAATGATAGATGCAGACGCGCGCGCGCGCACACACACACACACACACACACACACACACACACACACATGCAGTGACATTTATATACACTAAGTGTCAGCCATCAAGTCAGGTGCTCATATTTGTGACCTGGGGACTTTAGCGCATCTGTCCTCGAGGCACTCGCTGCTGCTGCTGGACTTGGTCAGTGAGAGACAATCAGGATAAGGAAGAGTTTAGAATGTGTGCTAACACCTTGAGTGCATGTTAGCATCTTGAGTGCATCTTAAGCACCGTCTCTATCTCTTGGGAAGGGACATTTTATCTGTAGCGTCTTCAGCACGACTGTACGACCCTTTGGTGTGATGGTGTAGCCGATCCATCATTCTTTACATTCGTACCGCCGTGCTCAAGGGTCGTACCTTCATGCTGAAATGGTTGGTGCGTTGAAACCAGAGCGCCTCCACCCCCAGCCAGGCCTCACGGACCTCTCTGTGATTTTCCTCCGTCCGCTTCTTATGCCGTGGTTCAGTCCATTGACCACGTTGCCCCCCCCGTATTCCATCGCGTGGGCGGCAAAATAAAAGAAAGCACTATGATTAGAAAGCGTTAGTCATTGAATATGACTAAAAACAGTATAAAAGAGTTACTGTTTAACACATCGAGAGTGAAGAAGAGTGAGTATGACTATGAGAGTAAGGGTGAATGGAAGGACGAGTCAGAAACTGGCAGTGAAAATGCGACTTCGATTTGAAAATGTGAATGAGTGCGAGTCTCGCCGAGTACCGGCATGAATAAGAATTAAGAACAAGACAGGAGGGAGGATATAACAACGAAACTGTGTGAGGGGATTAAAGGTGAGCCATCCGGCTAAGAGACTGAATATCACTGAGATTAATTATGAATGCGAGAGTGAATCAGTAGACTGGAAAAAGGAATCAAAGCATTTCTGTCATTCATAAAAAGTGATTAGGCTAATTCACTCGGCAATTTTTTTGTATATTCATTACTGATTATTATTACTATTACTATTATTATTATTATTATTATTATCATTATCATTATTATTATTATTGTTATTATTATTACTATTACTACTATTACTATTATCATTATTATTATTATTATTATTATTATTATTATTATTATTATTATTATTATTATCATTATTATTATCATTATCGTTATAGAACTGAGTTCAAGCTATTAAGTTTTACGTTGGTCGGCAACAATCAACTGACATTCAAAGGCCAGATAGATAGTGAGGAGTGTATGTGGCCTTTGAATTATCCTATCAACACGTTAAGAGAGTGTTAAAGATTTTTCAGTTGGTGGTTGACGGCCTTAGTGACCATGGTAGTGTCAGTGGATTCTTCTCCTTTATCTGTATTGTGTAGTATTCATTTATTGACCCAGATAACCACCCAACCATAGTTTGATTACATCATACAAGAAAGGTCAGTCATTGGGGGCTAACTACCATTAACCTGACCTTGAAGTGGCAGTTACTACATTTATTTTCTTCCAGTCTGTTGGTCCACATGTGTGCTCGTTGGTTACTTAGACACTTCGGCATGTCGACCGCTACGATCTTTAAGGTCGTCCCCGTCGTGAAGCCACCAGCCGGAGAAATCTTGTTCAGTGAAGGGTTTTTTTTTTGGCACACAAACATATGGCGAGACACCATGCAATCCAGTGGGCTCCTCTGCGCTTGGCCTAGTTCCTTCATGAATTCGATTTTGACGTCAAAGCTTTCAGTCTTCACTACTGGACTAGTGAGGTAGTGCCGGGTGCTACGAATCCTCATGGGAAAATGTGATCTAAAACAGCATTAGTGACTTTACATATATATTCTCATCTGTGTGTATCATTAACACTTGATTTATCCATAACAGGTGACTAGATTAGAATGGATTGATCTTCAGGTGTTTTTCATACAATCCGTCTCCTTCGTCTGTATTCTGTAGTATGTATTCATCGTTCCAGTGCTGCCTGAATGATATGTCTGTTCATTCTTTTTCTTGACGTATATCTATTTTCCTTATCCTGTTGGCATCTAATCATAACCCATTAGTTCTTCTACGTGTCCTTTCTTCTGTGTCATACTCCCTCTACTTCTTTAAAGGTACACACATCCATCAACAACTCCGTGCGATGAGCCACCTTCTTCACGGGTCAAAGAGTTACTTGGTATTGAGGAAACATATGGAGGTATCATCGCGTCATCACCCAGACACTGAGTGTGTCTGAAATTCTATAATATGCCTCTCCGGTTCTGGGAAGTCCCCATGGCAACCGCCAAAGTGACGCGTCGCTCACCGTTCCTGACCGTTAGTGATGACGTCATGTCGGGACTCCATTAGCCTCCCCCCCCTCCTCCCTCTTCTTCCTCTCCTGACTTCACCAGCTGTTGTAGTCCGCCCGCAGACGTGGTGTTTAGTTGTTGTTATCTCTTAAAGTGGTCGACGGAGTATGGCGGCGTGTTACTTACTCTCTCTCTCTCTCTTTGAGTACGACGGGATGACTCTCGTCTCTGATGACCACGTCGTCAATAATGGGGGTCCGTGGTGCTCAAGGGCATTACTGTCGTGTTCAAGGGTTGCGCCCTTTTGCTCAAGGGTCCGCCGCCGTAACCTTCGTGTTCAAGGGTCGTATCGTCGTGCTCAAGGGTTAAGGGCCTCTCAAACTCGTAAGAGTCAGTCGGACCGCCAGCGTCAATATCCCCCACCAAGCCATAAAAATCTTGAGCACCTTCTCCAGGTGGGTGTTCAAGATGATGCTTTACGCCATACACTCTCCCACTGTGTATATGAACACGTTATTTGTTGATCTCACGGGTAGATACAGCCTGCACGTCTTGGCATGAACTGGTCAATGCTACGATGTAGTTATCAACGCTCTTGTCCCGACTTTGTTGTGAGTGTAGTCATTTTCTCGGGTGAGTTGGCGAGAGTGCCTCATGATTTGCTCTTGAGTACATTTCTTTTCTTCTTGTCTTTTATGTAATCTCTTTCTCTAGGGTTCTTAGAATGTTTCATGATTCAAAGGTGAAACCCTCCATGCATTTAGGGAGCTATCCAGATTTCTCGTTTTACAGCGTAGTCGAATGGAGACTAAATTTACATGCCAGATTTCAAAACGTAGTTTTCATAAGATGTAAAGAAATTTCAAAATTAACGATAAAAAAAAAGGGAACTAGGAGGGAATAAGTCCATAAGTTTGAATTGCCTTGTTCCGCCCTCATTGTTAACGATCAGCGTTTTTTTTTTTTTTTTCTCCTAGGGTCTAATTAGTGGTGGTTGCATGTTATTAGCGATGTCATTTTAGAAAATACCTCAAGATGTCGTTCTTACGTAACATGCAAATAACTAACATCACATACACTGTCTTACACAAAATGTTATTAAACTTCAGAATTCTGGACTCGAAATTTTTGAACACCTTACAGTGGAATATTTGCTGATGATGGGACGTTCTTGGCATGGTGCCTTCCAGAGGACCAATTTGTACAGACAGTGTTAGTAAACAAGAGATTACCTACTCATTATGCTTTTGAAGAAGCGATTGCTTCAGAATTAACATTCTATCAGCAATATGGAAGTCTTCACGAGGGAAGACAGTAGAAGTAATACCTGAAGAGAAATCCACCTGGAAATTTGTTATGGTCCTTTAACAAGGTAACGTTTGTTTTTGTTGTGAAGTTGTCTTTTCAAATCCCAGAGAACAGATCACCATGGTAGAGAAGTACCAGGCTTAGCAAGTGAGGATTAATGATTATCTACCATACACACTGGCCAACGTCTGACAGTTTGTCAGTGGATACAGGCAAAGATAGTCCTCATTTGTTTATATATATATATATATATATATATATATATATATATATATATATATATATATATATATATATACACACACACACACAAAAGAAACATGGGAGTTTGTAAATCACATTTGTGTATTACATTACCGGTGTCCGACCATGTTCCATAAAGGGTCGCATTGCAATTATTGACCCACGTCGACGGCCGGTGTGGACATTGTATAAATAAAGCTTCAGTTTGCAGGAATTTATTCAGCTGAAATACAATATGACATTGGACAAACAAAAATTTCATTAGTTTTTCTCTCTGTAATAAATATCAATAAAAAAAAAAGGGAGGAGGGTGGTTAGCCTTTTAGCCATCATGAAGAATTTGCGACGTGCATTTATTCATGGTGTGAGGCTACGCTGCAGCTCACACCATGACTCACACCATATGTTACTCCCTCGGCCCTTGGAGCTGCCTCTTTCGTGACCCTTGGACGGGCGTCAACGTGTGAGATATTTGTGTAAGTACGTAATACTTATCTCTCATAAACCTTCCACTTATCATAGACTGGTGAATGTGTTAGGGCATGTGAAGCCTCCGGGGATAAAACATGGCAAGGTCTGTGGGGGCCTGGTTGTGGATAAGGGGGGGCTGTGGTTTTGGTGCATTGCACATGACCGTTAGCGAATGGATGTGAACGGATGTGGCCTATCCTCGACTGTTTCTGGCACTACCTCACTAACACTGGAAACGGCGATCAAGTGCTAGAGGTTACCCTCAGATATAATGATTATGTATATCATAAAAAAAAAACAGCACTTTGTGTTATCAAGAAGGATTGAATCTCTTTACAGCACTTCCCACTCAGATAAGGTACGCGCTTGAGCCTTGAGCCTAGTGAATGTGATGATAAGGCCCTTGAGTTGGGGGTCTGACTCCAAATTTACAAATGTCATGAGCTTCTTGATGATTTGTCGGCGTTTAAAGAACTCGGAACACTAGAACGTCAGGGCAATAGTGCACTGAAAGAACCCGGGACACTAGAACGTCAGGGCAATAGTGCACTGAAAGAACCCGGGACACTAGAACGTCAAGGCAATAGTGCACTGAAAGAACCCGGGACACTAGAACGTCAAGGCAATAGTGCACTGAAAGAACCCGGGACACTAGAACGTCAAGGCAATAGTGCACTGAAAGAACCCGGGACACTAGAACGTCAAGGCAATAGTGCACTGAAAGAAGTAGCATATTTACCTTCTGGTATTAGTACCTCTATCAGTCTTCTGCGGTGGTAATCTATTGCATACGTACGAAAGCATCACTTACATATATTACGTTAATTCCGCGTAAATAAAGTGTTCTAAAAACCCATGGATGGTGTATATAAGTGGTAGGAAGCGCGGTCACCGACGGAGCCCACAGAGCAATAAATACAACTTATTCCAGTTGTATTTTCCACATATATAACTCCATACCTCACTTGAACCCTTATGACAGACTAACATGAACTCTCTACTTTCTCATGGTCTTCCCAGTACTTATGACTTGGCAGTTTTTATTTTATTTTTTTTTCACTTCGTCTAGAACTCAGAGATACTTACCCACCGTCTCTTCCTTTTTCTGTGTCATTAACCTCCTTATGTTTCAATAAGTTCCGGCCCTGTTGTGGACTGGTGTCCGTGACTGGAGGTTCCATCGTAAAGATAAAAAAAGGAATCCTTTTCTCTATTTACATTGAGGTACCAAGTGTCGTCAGATAAAGTATTTATGAACAAAACCACCTCACGTATTTTCCCTCTGTGGTGTTAAGGACCGTATATACAGTGTGTGTGTGTGTGTGTGTGTGTGTGTGTGTGTGTGTGTGTGTGTGATCTTGGAATAAGCTAGAACACCTGAAGAAAGTGTTCAAAATTTCTCTGATCGATGGTTATGTCTCGACTTTGACAGACCCCAGTCTCTAACCCTGGCAGTCGATAACCCTAAAGCTCAAATAACCGACCAGCGTTGTGGATATCGAGGCAACACACACACACACACACAAGAATACAATACACCCACGATCACACGCGGGCTGACTGACCAGTGTCTGTAACGTTGTTCTGAGACCAGGCTGTCACTGGCAAGACCTCCTCACTCTAAGCTTCCTCTTCTCGAATCTTTAACCCACCCACGCGCGCATTGTGTATACACTCTTAGAATTACATTGGAGGTCATGTTTCTTTTGTTTGGTTGGTTGGGTTTTAACTTGACACACACACTATAACGGCCTAAAACGACCTTGGCAGTCGATGAGCCCAAAGCGCCACTAACCAACCCATAAAACCGGTTATAAAAGAGTGAATTTTGGCCTCATGATGAAGGGAAGTCTTGTGTACGTTTAAATGATCGAAACGATAAAGGGATGCAGATGAGACAGACAGTGCATCATGGTGTGTTGAGTCGGGAATGATTTTCATGATGCTGCTCGTTACCAGATGATGAGCACGATGGTAAGATCTCGGCGTGTGATGGTGGAGTAACCTTTGACGTGACCCTGAAGTGTGTAAGGTCGAATGTCACGCCCTCATTCTCAAGGGGTTTGGATCCTCGTGTTCAAAGGTCATACCGTCGTGCTCAAGAATATGACGGTCGTGCTCAAGGGTCATACCATCGTGCTCAAGAATATTACGGTCGTGCTTAAGAATATTACGGTCGTGCTTAAGAATATGACGGTCGTGCTCAAGAATATGACGGTCGTGCTCAAGATTATGACGGTCGTGCTCAAGAATACTACGGTCGTGCTCAAGAATATGACGGTCGTGCTCAAGAATATGGCGGTCGTGCTCAAGAATATGACGGTCGTGCTCAAGAATATGACGGTCGTGATCAAGAATATGACGGTCGTGCTCAGGAATATGACGGTCGTGCTCAAGGGTCATACCATCGTGCTCAAG
The DNA here is from genome assembly GCF_036320965.1 of Panulirus ornatus. Lineage (NCBI taxonomy): Eukaryota > Metazoa > Arthropoda > Malacostraca > Decapoda > Palinuridae > Panulirus > Panulirus ornatus. The sequence continues at coordinate 59,506,944 of NC_092242.1, forward strand.
AATATGACGGTCGTGCTCAAGGGTCATACCATCGTGCTCAAGAATATGACGGTCGTGATCAAGAATATGACGTTCGTGCTCAAGAATATGACGGTCGTGCTCAGGAATATGACGGTCGTGCTCAAGAATATGACGGTCGTGCTCAAGAATATGACGGTCGTGCTCAAGAATATGACGGTCGTGCTCAAGAATATGACGGTCGTGCTCAAGGGTCATACCATCGTGCTCAAGAATATGACGATCGTGCTCAAGGGTCATACCATCGTGCTCAAGGTTGCCGAGAAATTCAGTACTCCAACGGACGTAGGACTTTGAGGAACGTAATATATGCCCTTGAGATAAGATGTGACGAAGAAGAATGGTCAGACTTAGAACAGGTTGACATTGAAAACTACTTCCAGTGTTGAACAGGAATGTGTTCTCCTGGGTTAACATATACCAAGTACAGTCCTCGTTGTATGGTCTTGGCTGTGGGTTGTGTCTTACACCAAGGTGTTGAATTGCTCGTACTTCACATCACATGGTTGCCATAGTTGGCATAGTTGGCCATTTCCCGCGTTAGCGAGGTAGCGTTAAGAACAGAGGACTGAGCCTTTGAGGGAAATCTTCACTTGGCCCCCTTCTCTGTTCCATCTTTTGGAAAATTTAAAACAAGAGGGGAGGATTTCCAGCCCCCCCCCCCCCGCTCCCTCCGCTTTTACTCGCCCTCTACGACACGCAGGGAATACGTGGGAAGTATTCTTTCTCCCCTATCCCCTATATATATATATATATGTATATATATATATATATATATATATATATATATATATATATATATATATATATATATATATATATCCACCAATAGATACATACAACGTATTCCGTGGATATATTGTTGCTCTGAAAATATTGAGTATGTTATATGCTTTCGGATATCATATAAAGTTATTTATGTCTCAGCTGTACGGTAAAGGGCAAATCTAAACTAGAAATTTACGATAGTTTATAGTTATGAATATTCATCTATTTTCCAAGTCCTAATGAAAATGGCTTCCCATGTTTTTTGGTTAATACTGTTGGTTCATGATAGTGTTAACCTGCACCGCTATCATCATACGTGTCATACCCTTATTAACCACATACATGGTGTAATTACAATAACCATACCGTATATATATATATATATATATATATATATATATATATATATATATATATATATATATATATATATATATATTTCCACCAATAGATACATACAACGTATTCCGTGGATATATTGTTGCTCTGAAAATATTGAGTATGTTATATGCTTTCGGATATCATATAAAGTTATTTATGTCTCAGCTGTACGGTAAAGGGCAAATCTAAACTAGAAATTTACGATAGTTTATAGTTATGAATATTCATCTATTTTCCAAGTCCTAATGAAAATGGCTTCCCATGTTTTTTGGTTACTACTGTTCGTTCATGATAGTGTTAACCTGCACCGCTATCATCATACGTGTCATACCCTTATTAACCACATACATGGTGTAATTACAATAACCATACCGTATATATATATATATATATATATATATATATATATATATATATATATATATATATATATATATATATATATATTTTTTTTTTTTCTTTTTTTTTTGAGGGCTTCCGTGGCGTAGTGTTAGCGTTGCTGACCACGAGTCAATCATGGGCTCGCCCGGGTTCGAATCTTGCGCGGTGCTCGCACTCAGGGCTGTCTGATAAATGGGTCATATATATATATATATATATATATATATATATATATATATATATATATATATATATATATATTATCCCTGGGGATAGGGGAGAAAGAATACTTCCCACGTATTCCCTGCGTGTCGTAGAAGGCGACTAAAAGGGGAGGGAGTGGGTGGCTGGAAATCCTCCCCTCTCGTTTTTTTTTAATTTTCCAAAAGAAGGAACAGAGAAGGGGGCCAGGTGAGGATTTTCCCTCTAAGGCCCAGTCCTCTGTTCTTAACGCTACCTCGCAAACGCGGGAAATGGCGAATAGTATGAAAAAAAATATATATATATATATATATATATATATATATATATATATATATATATATATATATATATATATATATATATTTAAGTTAGGAGACGAGGAAACACACTCCTCGTAATCACACATTAAACCACAATGATAATCACGTTTTCATTACGTCTGGAATAGTTTCTTCCACCTGGACGTCGATAAATGTCATCTGCAAATTCACAGAAGCCTTTGTCTGTTTAACTGACGCCAGCTGACGGAGCTATTCCGCCTGCAGCAATAATAACATCAGTAAAAAAGAACAAAAATTAACGCTCAACCGTTGGTAGAGGGAGCGTGTGGGTGCATCTGAGCCTCTTAAACGCCCCTTCTGGCGGTACTTGGCATCGTTTGACGTCATTAGAATTGCCAATATAACCTTTGGTTTTATCATGAACACTGGAGAACTCTACCACTAGACTGCTAACCAGAAGTACACATCTCACATCATAAAACTATTCTCTCACAAAGTCTGTTTTTCCTTCGTTTTCATTGGGTATCGTTCGTGTCGGCTTTTATTGTTTTATATTCATTTTTTTTTTTATTTCTACCGACCTCCAGTTCTTCTGCTCAAGGTTTCTTGCCATTTGATATATATAATTCATAGCGGTTACTGCAGCCAGCGAAGGCTCTGGATAGCTGCTATACGCTATGATAAATAAGACTTTAAGTACTAGTCCCGGGTTGTTAAGGTTCTATTTTAGATCGACATCTTGGTAAATGATCGTAGCATTATCAAAATATTTTCGTTTGTGCTCTTACGTAATTTCCAAACCAATTATCGGTTATCATCTCGAGGTTACGACCAATGGGGGCACCCACGGAACGACCCATGTCGTTTGACGGTGACTCAAAGGTCAGATCGAAGGCTTATTGAATATTATACACTCGGGTCGTACCGTCGTGCTAACGGGTCGTAACGTCGTGCTAACGGGTCGTACCGTCGTGCTAACGGGTCGTACCATCGTGCTAACGGGTCGTAACGTCGTGCTAACGGGTCGTACCGTCGTGCTAACGGGTCGTAGTTTCGTGCAACGGGTCGTAACGTTGTGCTAACGGGTCGTAACGTCGTGCTAACGGGTCGTACCGTCGTGCTAACGGGTCGTAGCTTCGTGCAACGGGTCGTAACGTTGTGCTAACGGGTCGTACCGTCGTGCTAACGGGTCGTAACGTCGTGCTAACGGGTCGTACCATCGTGCTAACGGGTCGTAACGTCGTGCTAACGGGTCGTACCGTCGTGCTAACGGGTCGTAGCTTCGTGCAACGGGTCGTAACGTTGTGCTAACGGGTCGTACCGTCGTGCTAACGGGTCGTACCGTCGTGCTAACGGGTCGTACCGTCGTGCTAACGGGTCGTAACGTCGTGCTAACGGGTCGTACCGTCGTGCTAACGGGTCGTAACGTCGTGCTAACGGGTCGTACCGTCGTGCTAACGGGTCGTAACGTCGTGCTAACTGGTCGTACCGTCGTGCTAACGGGTCATAACGTCGAGCTCGAGCCGTTTTAGATACGTTGTCAGTGGCAGTGTCGCTGTCTCCCTTCATCACAGCGCTCCATAAATCATCACCCTGACCATCATTACCCGCCCAGCAAACATTATTGCTGGCAAACCACTTTCTTCTCTCCATACTCGGAGCTCATTTTTGCCGAAGCTTTTGATAACTTCAACCCCTCGTACAAAGTTATATACAAGTTTAAGACACGAGGCAACAGAAATGTTCAACACTTCCCGTAACATGTAAAGAATAATTAAACAGCAGTACACACACACACACACACACACACACACACACACACACACATCTTCGAGAGATGGGACCTCACTCCTTCCCAGTACGGAGCCAGTAAGGAATAACAAGAGGGTAAGTACACAGTCTTCCATGTTTCATGGCTAGGTTACCTCCCATTGCCGTTCTATCATCGAATGCCAATCGCTTTCCAATGACGGATTGAATCCTTCCCGCGTGGTGTTTGGAGACCCTTTATCTCATTTTTATTACTGGCAGTTGTCCGTGTAATGGTGAAACGTCCCACTACAGATCTACACTCACAGGTAATCTTTAGTTCTTGATGTTGACTGGCATTTCTCCGCCTCTGCAGTAGTAGGGTTAAAGTAGGATCCAGTTGTCTTTAAAGTGTTTTTCCTATAACCTTCTTTCGCATTGTCTGTCACTATTGAGGAACTAAGAAACTTTGCGCCTTTACGATGATCATATATGTTGTGACAATGATTTTAGTGGGTATAGTACCATTCATAAGCGGCGGTGATAATGGTAAAGATGTTAATCAACATTTTCACTCAAGTTCCAGACGTTGTGGATACCAAGAAAGCAACTTCAACATCATTTCTCAAAAAAAAGTGAGTTGAGGCTAGATGGTCTCACTGAGTACTCAAGCATGGAAATTTTCGCTATTATTTCATCGATCTTATATATATATATATATATATGGAGATCTATAGGTATGTATGTTTGCGTGTGTGGACGTGTATGTATATACATGTGTATGGGGGTGGGTTGGGCCATTTCTTTCGTCTGTTTCCTTGCGCTACCTCGCAAACGCGGGAGACAGCGGCAAATATATATATATATATATATATATATATATATATATATATATATATATATATATATATATATATATATATGATATATAAATATATTTTTTTTCCTTTTAAAAATGCGTAAGGTTACGTGCGTATGCTAAAAGAATCACATCGTACAAGATCACAAATGATATTCATATTCATCATACCTGGTCGCTTCTTTTCGTTTTCTAGTATGATCGTGCAAGACCAAATCATCGACTTCCTCCTCCGTGGCTTGTCACAATGTCCGGGCGATGGTTTGGCACGACTGAGTGCGCTGAGACCCCTACGTCACTGGACCTTAGGAAAGACTAAACACTGCTCATGATCATCGAAGGAAATATACCAAGCACAGTTCTTCATGTGGACACAAGTAAATTCATCTGTGCGGTGCACAAAGAACAGAAAAATAGCAGGATATCGTGAGGCAAAGAAATGAACAAAAGAAATTATACGAGGAGGAAGCATCGTAGAAAATGGCTTGATAGTTTGATAAACATTTGGTTTTCGATACAAACATACCCATCATGGAGGGCATGATTGAGGCTGGGGTGGAAACTTGACCAACTTCATCAAGTTGCACTTCACGAACTTGCCTTCCGTGGTTATGTAGGTTTGTTGGCCACAAGCAACTAAAGGCCGATTGATCGTGGAAGCACCATTAGATCCTAGATTGGAAGCGTGTTGTTGCTTGGCGGCCGCTGGCAGCCCCAGATACCAGCGTCAGGAGGTGTTCACGTTTTACATTACCCCAGAAACTGAGTTTGCCTCTTGAAGTGCTAGAAAGTGTTTTTTTTTTTCTTTTTTTACGCGGAAGACTGGAAGTTAGGTCCTTATGCAAATCTTTCAAGAACAAAAATGATAGGTAAGTTAATAGATTAAAAGAGAAAATGGGATGCCGCACGGCAAGATAAGGTCTCGACACAGTCTTCTCTGACGTTTGAGGCAATACGTTATAAAAGAAAACGGGAATACATTCTTCCTCTTGGGCCCCCATACCTTGTTTCTCCCCAACTTCTTGGTGGTCCATTCAAATTCTTTGGATAACCGCTCCACTAGACGAATATAGTTAGTTTCTTGTCCAGTAGCGAGGGTACCAGAAATAGAAAGAGAAGACTTGTGTTTTGCGTGAGCAGTTCGTCTTTACCTCATTGAGCTAGCCGCTCGGCCGTGTACGAGAGAGAGAGAGAGAGAGAGAGAGAGAGAGAGAGAGAGAGAGAGAGAGAGAGAGAGAGAGAGAGAGAGCTCTGGGTACAGATGGATACGCACAAAACTTCTTGAGTTTCTCCTGGGGAGGACTGGAAGATGCTGATAAAGGAGGTACCACAGATGACACGTAGATATTCCTGCAGTCACGTCCACCACATAGAAATCCTTGCTCCAGCTGGTGATATATACACACACTCACACATCGCATCCTTAACCGCCGGTTGACTTCGTGAACATTGCTCAGATATGATGAAGCAAAGTCTTCAATTTCCCCGTTTCCCATTATGAAATGAATCATATGCAGAAGTGAAGAATGATTACAAAAATAGATGAGCGATGCATAAGACCCCCCCCCCCCTCTCGACATGGGTTGGTGGGCAGGGCAAAGTAGAAGGTAGTGGGGAAAGAGGGCCGGAAGGAGGGAGCTTCTGGGTCAGATATGGAATTACGTGTAAACGTAAGGTGGTGTAACTGTTAGCGTTCCTGACCTTGACACATTTACGGGCCGCCCAGGGTCGAGCGCATAGGTTCGATTCTCGGTTGTGGTCCACAGTCAACCCAGCTGTTCATCCACCCCGAGGGGTTTGGCCGATGAAATGGGTGCCTGGCTCACACGCCTTGATTGGGGCCTCAGCTGCCCGTGCCATCTCAGCTAACGTAAAAAAGATATATGACTTATATGGCCGTAAGACTGGAGATCATGTCCCCCACCTGGGCAAGGCGACGAGAGAAGGTGGTGCTTATTATGGTAGTGTGAGGAGCTCGGGTGAGTCTCGTGACCGTCCCTACTAGGGTGACTCATTACGCATATCTACACCCACAGCGACCAAGAGAGATAGAGAGAGAGAGAGAGATAGATAGAGAGAGAGAAGAGAGAGAGAGAGAGAGAGAGAGAGAGAGAGAGAGAGAGAGAGAGAGAGAGAGAGAGAGAGAGAGCGGCCGTGCGAACGAGAAAATCTTGTTACGTTGCGCGAGCCCAAGACAGCACGAAGATTGGAGCTGACGTGGTGTTGACTGCCGACGACTTGTTGCACACGTCACTTCTAACTCCCGCCTGTGAAGGGGGTAGACCTTTCACTCCTAAGGTGCCACAGCTTTCTTTTCCATTGCTAGAAATACAGCAGTTCTGTGTGATTTACATTTGACAAAGGTACTCCTTCATGACTGATATACCATCGTCTTATGTGTCAGAGAACAAAGTGCCAATAGAGAAGAAGTTGGTTTCATTATCTATCATGGTTTCAAGCGTTCGTTCCACTCTCTGATGGTCCTTCCTCCTGTCCTCTCTCTCGTGTGTTGATTGTTGCAGAAGTTGAGTTTTTGCATTGTCACTCAGTAGCTTCGGGGATGCAACATTTCCTTTCGTAAGTGATTTTCTTTTTTTTTTTTTTAACTTTTTGGTGATTAATCGTGTGAGAGAGACTTACTATGGAGTAACGATGTTTCAAATCAGTGTAACTTAAATTGTTTCACACACGACCCCAGTATCAAATGATTCACTTCCATGACCCCGAAACAGCATTTGTGTGGAGGACGATTCTCGACCCCAAAAACGAACCTCGCGACCCCTGAAACGAATCTTGCCACGCCAGAAACGAAACGAACCGTGGAACTCGAGAAACGAACCTCACGTTCGCAGAAATGAACCTTACGACCCCCAGAAACGAACCTTGCGATTCCCCCCCCCCCAAAAGAAACGAACGTTGCGAACCCCCAGAAACGAACTTTGCGACTCTCAGAGATGAACCTCGTTACCCATAGAAACGAACCTTGCGATCCCAGAAAACGAACCTTGTGATCCATAGAAAGGAACTTTGCGACTCCCTAGAAACGAACCCGGTGACCCCAAACTTTGAGGGAAGTCCTGTCGTGAATAATAATCACCCCGGCCAGGGTAGATGAGTTCGTCCAAGCCTCTCGCTCACTCATCGGTTCGTGAGGGGTCAACTTCCTGTGAGGCGGAGTGCGTCTTGTTCCTAGTAATACATCAGCTGTATTTTTCCCCCGTATAGAGCACCTCATAAACTGTATTCTGATCAATACATCACCTATAGTTTGGTATTTAGAGTACCTAAATACTCGAACTCATGGCAGTACAGTACTAATATTGTTGTCTTTTATTTTGGAGTACCACAATACCTCTGATCAGATCAATACATCGTCTGTATTTTTTGTATTTACGATACATCAGTACCACCACTCATAGCAATACATCACCTTTAATTTTCGTATTTAGAACACCACATTGACTCTATATGAAGCATTAGGGCACTTGCATTATCTTTAATATTATCGTAACCTCATTATCTGTATTGTTGTATTCATACTAATACAATACGTTAATTCTCTGAGCACCTCATTATTTGCATAATCAGCTGTATATAGAATAATACATTACTTGAAACCATTGTATTTTGAGCATATCATTACTTCTTTTTCTGCATTTTGATCACCTGATTACCAGCATGGAGAGCGATACAACAACATCTGTACTACCTGTATAGAGAGAAATTCATTTGCTGTATTCCATGTATCTAAGATAATGCAATACCTGTATTTCATGTATTCAGAGTTATACATTATCTGCATTTCATGTATTCCGAGCTATTCATCAATTGTATATCCTGTGTTCAGAATAATGTATCCCGTGTATTCAGTACAATACATAACCTGAATTCCTGTATTCACACCGATACATCACCTTTGCCTCTGGATCCAAAATAATACGTTCCCTGTATCACAGTATTCCTTTTGGTCATCGTGTGGAATCGTATCAGATGTGTTGGGGACAAGTGGTGTTCACTTCTCCGTCTGTCACATCTACTTCAAGATTGCTCGAAGTCTTTCCTCAATAGTTCACTCTTTTCTTGCGATCATTTCAAGCTGCTCCTCAAGTTCATTTAAAACACTTCTCTCATAAGCATTTTGCTCCTTTTAATGTAACCATATCTTCTGCCTTAGCTATATCGTGGCAATTGAGCTTGTAACTGAGGAATCACATGGAATTGTAATTGTTACTTTGAGAGTATATTTATCAACAAGGATCAGTAAATGATGGAAGAGGGTGTGATAGGATACACATATGTCTCAGATATTGCGGAGTTTAGAGTTTACCCCCTCCCCTCCAAATAACCAGACGTCAATATAGATACGCTGTCAGGGAGTCTTTTGTATACACTGTTATTGCCGTACATTGGACCTGTGTTGACAACAAAAACAACAAAAAAAAGAAGTGTTTCGTCAAGTTCAGTTGACGTGATGGATTTATTTGTTGGTGCTGACCTCGGCCTTACCGAACCGCTCTAGCTGGATGGCTGTTCTGTGGACTTGTCTACCATACTGTCTTTTGATGTGTCTTTTTGTACTTTATTGTTTCAAGTAGGATCATTTGATATATATATATATATATATATATATATATATATATATATATATATATATATATATATATATATATATATATTGGAAAGGATCACAATTTTGCGCGTGATCAAGATATTCCTATGAGTCCACGGGGAAAATGAAACACGAAAAGTTCCCAAGTGCACTTTCGTGTAATAATCACATAATCAGGGGAGACACAAGAGAGAAGTATAACAGTCAGTTGATATACATCGAAGAGACGAATCTAGGACGCCATTTGGTATATATATATATATATATATATATATATATATATATATATATATATATATATATATATATATATATATATATATATATTGTTGCGTCCTGACAAGAATAGTCGGGCTATGGTTTTTTTACTGTTCATATTTCTCCCCCTCATTCTAGTTTGCCATTTCTCGTTTTAGCGAGGTAGCGCCAAGATCGGACGAAGAAATGGCCTCATTCTAGGAATGTGAAGCAGTTAAGTCTTTTATTTCCAGTAATTTGGCTCTTTAGGGTACCATTTAATAACCTTTTGCTTCTTGCCTTCTTCATTTATGGGGAATGAATAGACTCATTTGGCAATACAACCCAATAGATATTTCTCATGTAATAATTCCCCATAGGTTATCAAAGAGTTTTCTGCCTATATCTACTTCAGTATATCCATTGGTCTCAGGGGGTCTTCACCTCATTTGGGAAGCACTTTTTCGCACCTCTCATTTTTAAGGGTAAGCTTCCCCAGGGGTTAGCCTCGTGGAGGAATGGTGCTGCCACTTTCACCGAACACATTTCAGTCGACAGCGCCCGTCGCTTTCGGAGGCAATATCTTTCTCTCTCTCTCTCTCTCTCTCTCTCTCTCTCTCTCTCTCTCTCTCTCTCTCTCTCTCTCTCTCTCTCTCTCTCTCCATCTACCTGTCTGTTTGTCTGTCTGCATATCTCTGTCTGTCTGTCTATCTTTCTATTTATCTATCTATCTGTTTATCTCTTGTACATGCATTCATCCATCTTATCATTATCCTAACATATAACAGTAACATTTCTCATCTTATCATAAACACTAGATAATTGCTCATGAATATCCATAAATCCAGTGAGTATCGGTTCACGTGTTTCATTGTGTGATTCGAACCTTGTGAAGTTTGCTTCACTTGCGTTATTTACTCGTACACCCATTTTGACGCGCGTTAATTGTCGGGAAAGCCTGTCTGACCATCATTAAAACACGTTTTTCACAAGCTGAACACGTGTTATACCTTCAGTAACTGATAGAATTCGATTCTACAATTGCTTTTGAGGTTTGTGTTTGGATCTCCTCACATGACCAGTGCCAGGACACACAGCTTCCTTACTACCATACGGTCAAGTGAAGGCTGCTCTTCTTGCCGAGCTCCTCCATCCTTCGGTCTGGACCCACTGTGTTGGAGCCTGGGTGAGAATGAACGTAGTAGGGTGGACCATCAGACCCATGTCTTTCGAGGACATGTTTCCCCAGTTCCTCAGTTGTAGGTGGACAGTTGATGGAGGACAGCCAATAGCGCAAGAGGGGAGACTGTTCCACCAGATAGAGGGTTCATCCACCGTTCGAAGAGAAAATGGCAAATAGAATAGCTTAAGATGTGAGGCGTATTACGAAAGTAGGTAGTCAACCCTGTGAACTGTTGTTCCCCTACTTAGTGACAACTGTAGACGGCAGGGTGGGTGTAATACATACAGTGGTCGCTCGGCTTTAGGCAGACAGGCGCTTATAGCCAGTTAATAGCCAGTCTGGGGAGGTCACTTGACACTCATAGGATCACCACCGTGGCTAAGGCAGGCAGCAACGAGCACCCACCCACACACAGACACGTCCTGTAAGCCGCAGAGAGTCCAATTAACGGAGGTGGATAAGGGTGGTGTGTGTGTGTGTGTGTGTGTGTGTGTGTGTGTGGGCGAGGTCCGGGTAAACATGAGCGACAGGATGGGCGAGGGTAAGGGTGGTCGTGTGCAGGGGAAGCTCTGCTGGTGAGGGCAGTTACGTCCCCGGGTGGTGGTGTTGCTGTCTCCCTTGATGAAGTCATAGGTCTTGGGGGATGGGAGGTGTGATGTAGTGGTGGAGGTGTATGTAGTGATGACGTGGACGTTATGCGTGGGTGGTGATGTGGTTTATACTTAGGTGTGGTGACGACGTGGTAGACATGTGTAGGTGGTAATGACGCGTCACTTGTGTTTAGATGGTGAGGACTTGGTTAGATATCTGTAAGTGGTGATGACGCTGTAGTTATGTGGAGGCGGGGACGACGTGGTGAGTATGTGGAGGTGGTGACGACGTGGTATACATGTGTAAGATGGTGACGATGTGGTTGGTAGTCATGTCTGTGTGGGGTGATGAAGTAATGACGTTGTAAACGTAGGGACATGGGAAGGACAGACATCGGAAAGCCTGATCGGTCTATGACGAGGTTATCCGCTGGAGGACAGTACATGGGAGTACATGACAGAGCTAGACAGCAGAAGACCAGATGGTCTATAATGATATCGTCTCATGATCTTAATCTATATAGGTGAAGAGAGGGAGGGCAGGACGACAGAAAGCTGTGATAAGAGTGTCGGGGGTGAAGTGGGTGCTTGAGTTGGCGGAGGGGATGAGGATGTTAGTATTAACGAGGTAATGAAGGCGTATGTCATCATACAGTTGTTTATATGTGTGTGTGTAATTAACTGTAAGTACTTAACTATATCAACAGTACGGATACAGAACGGGTGTGGGAGTTTTACACTCGTGAGGGGGCCCCCATCTCTCGAACATTCTCTATCATACCACTTTTTACATTTTTTTGTATATTGTGAGAGTTAACAATTGACAAACTTAGGCAACACCACACATCCCCGACTCTTATGTTGTACAAGTATTTCTTTACATTTCTTTTTGTAACGCAGGTTTGTTGGTAAACTAACTATATGCGATGCTCTACGGTCACTCTATCTAAGTCTTTCGAAGCTCTTTTTTACCACTGAAGTCATCTGGTATAAAGACTTAAAGGTTATGATCAAGTCTTGTATTACTCATCTCTCTTCCATGTTTTGTCCGATCAATAGCCTCTAAACTCTTGCTGTAACTCGATAATCTTAATTCCGTGTGTGTGTGTGTGTGTGTGTGTGTGTGTGTGTGTGTGTGTGTGTGTGTGTGTGTGTGTGTGTGTGTGTGATCAAAGTTCCTATGATTTAGGATCCTTTTGGTTCAGCTGTCGTGAGAGACGCAGGCCATGAAGACGATGAGTGAGGTAGGGAGGGAGGGTGTGGCGGAGCGAACAGGAATACCAGAGGTGTGTAGTGAGTGCAGGTGTACTCTGGTAGTGTGACCTTCACGAGAGAGCCAGTAGGTAGGGCCCAGGATGTATCCAGTAGTGACTGTGGCCTTCCAGCGGCAGCTAGCGGTCATGAAACATGCAGGCGAGTGAGGTAGGAAGGGGCGGCCCTGCCCCCGTCCCGAGTCTGCGGGAGGAACCTGTCGTGTTTCATTACCTGGCCTACATTCGCTTCCCCGGACGCTCGCTGCCTCATCTTTACTCGTGAATGTTTGTCGGGCCAACATACGCTGGTTACGTGGACCTTGCATATATGCGTGTGTCTGTGTGTAATTGCGTATATGTATACTACGGAGTGGGGGGAGAGAGGAGGTGTGTGTGGGGAGAGGGGGGGGGGGGAGAGGTCTACACTCGTAGGGCTCCCATATTGGGAGCTTTTTTTTTCATCATGCAACTTTGTAAACATTTCGTATACTCTCAACACTGGCTATTTTCATCACCCACTTAATGACGTAAGATCTCATCCATTTAGTAAGTGTTGTTTCCACAACTCACAACATCATCTAAGGTTTATGTTCGTTTCCAGATTCTCCTCCAGTGCCCTTTCATTTACAACCAGTACATCTGCTCTCGTCTACATTACCTTCAAACTAAGCCTTGCATTGTTGTGGATTCTTGACCTTCCCGAGGTCGTGGCGGGACTGTGTTGCCGCTGTCTGACTGTGCTTTTTACCCCCTCACTCCTCCCTTGGTCTTATGACATACGCCCTCTGAATCCCCTCACAGTCATCAGGTTTCTCAGCATGCTTTAGTACCTCCTGTCGAAATCAGTCCCTGCTGAACATACTCCTGATGTCCTCTTGTGTCCTGGCTGTATCTGCCAGTTCTCCTCTGCTCCTTTACCTCGTAGGTTGCATTCGACATTTCCCTAACCTCTACCTCTTTGCTTTCTCTCTTTCTCCCTCGCCATCCTTTCTTCTGTGGCTGGGAACATGGTCTTCCCCCAGCCCGAAATTCATCCACGACCTTCGTTTGTCAACTTCACCTTAAATACACACGCACTCTCTCTCTCTCTCTCTCTCTCTCTCTCTCTCTCTCTCTCTCTCTCTCTCTCTCTCTCTCTCTCTCTCTCTCTCTCTCTCAGTCCTGGTGTAACCCACCCGTCAACATCACTCCTGCAGGTGTAGCTTGTCCATCTCCTTGACACACCTGCTTCATTAACAAGCCACATTTTCTTCATTTTATATATTCTACGTTTTCATTCACCTTCCATTTAACAAGCCATATGCTTCCTAGTGTTCATTCTCTCTGACCGAGTAAAATAAAAGCCTATGTATCGCTCTATTTGCGGATCCAGTCTTGCCCATCTTACAATAGTGTTCCCTGAACCTTTGCTCCACTTCCAGCCCTGCTACTCTGGGCTCTTTCTCCCTCAGCCCCAGAATTCCTTCCTAATTTGCTGACCTTCCTATCCCTCCAAAGTCTCTGATCCCAGAGTAATGAGCAATTTGACTTGCTTGGTCTATCACCCTCCCTCCTGTATAAGTCCTACTTTCCTCACACACACACACACACACACACACACACACACACACACACACACAGGTCGTCATGGTTTACCATCAGGCTGATTCTGCAGTCATGTTCCTTTGGCAGTGGTCCTCTTGGCTCCATGGGTTCTGCAAGCGATTGTTTACACCGTTCATATTCCTTGATTTATATACACGTAACCACAGTCTTCCTCAGCTTAGGTCATAAGCATCCTACTTACTTCGTCTCTCATCCCTCAATCTCTCTTTCCACCGTAAAGAAAAATGTCAGAAATGACATCTGAGTCTTGTGTTGCCTCACTGCTTAAAGTTCAGTGGTTTCCCACTGTTGACGCTCTATGAGGAAATCCGTTTAACGCAGCTGTTTGAATGTTCCAATTTTCCATGAGTTTAAGTTACAGTGAACTGTTAACTTATTTCTGTTCAGAGACAGTAGTCCCTCATGATAGCTCACAGAACTCTAGCATACTATTAACCAAAGGTTTTAAGACTCAAACTTTAAACGCATCACTTAGGGAACTGACTGGCTGTACCAGCAGTAGCCAACTCTCATACCAGTTGTCAATATTCAATTGTTCTTTGCTCTTAATACAGTGTTGTCTTCCTTATTGCCAATATTCAGTTGTTCTCTGCTCTGAACAGAGCGTTGTCTTCCTTAACATAATTCAGTTTTGCACACTGCTTTACTTTATCTCTACTAATCATTATATATCTCGATTGTAACTGACTTTAATGGTCTAAGGTAGTCAAGGTGACGAGAATATCTTTTATCCTCGACACGTTTATATATGTCGCCAGGTTCGTGTATCTTGAAGAGACTAAGGCATCGTAATTCAAATAGTCGTTTCCGACAATGCCCTTCATTTTTCGTGCATTAAACTATGTCAAGGATCTCGTGCGAGTATTCTATCTTTTCATTTACCGGAACGGTTGTTGTGATTCATGCGTTTGTTCCCTGGTAGTGTTGTCTTCTGAGCAGAGCAGTTACTGATGCCCTCAGACGAAACCATTAGAAGCCCATTTTCTCTCTCTCTGTCTGTCTGAATGACTAGCCCCCCACACCTCCATATCTCTCTGACACTTCATGTGCATCACAGGCTCTGTCTAAGTGATTAACTGTCTGTCTACCCTCCTGTCTTGTAACATTACTTCAGCTGTATCGAACGAATTTGACGGACATGCTCGTCCGAGTTGCCACAGAGATCAAAGCGTTTCCTTCTGAGTTCACTGTGTACGGAATCTCTCTTGAGCCCAGAGATCTGACGTAGTTTAAAAGGACATCTTGAAGCCCTTGAGAAGCGGAACAAACCCAGGTATACCTTTCTTAAGGATATTCTTCTTTCCTTTCATACTCTCCTGGAATATTCTCATTCCCGGGAGTGAGAGGGAAGGAATACTAGCCACGTATATCCTGAATATCGTGGAAGGTGAGAGAGGGAAGGATCTGAGTGTGAGGCTGGAAATCCTCCTCTCCTGTATTAACCTTCTCAGTGGGAAGGAAGGAGGAGAGGCAGGTTAGGAGATTTCCTCCAAGGCTGCCGTCATCTGTTCCTGGCACTTCTTTGTTGAGGTGAGTAAATATATATAAGCAAGTGTTGTCAGGGTCATTTCAAGATTATCTGTGATCTAAGCGCAAAGATTAGGCTTTTTCTGCCCACGGCTTTCAGGAAAGTGTACATGAACACCGACGTACAGCATGAAAGAAATACGGGTGAGTGATCCTCAAATAGACTGCTTCATAGAAGAAAGAAATGTGAATTTCCATAGTATCGTCATACCAGCACCCGACCCGATGACCATTCGCGAGCATCTGAGAAAGGTGATCAGGGTGTGTCGCATGGCATCAGTCAGAGAGACTTCAGCAACTGTGTGATGGATACGACGTTAAATCTGGATGGCCAGGGCTTGGCTTCGTGGAAGTGGCTCCGATATCGGCCGCAGTTGACGTCGATTTCCTCGTGTTGATTTACGTCGGCATTAGCGAGGGGCTGATGACCGTGTCGGTGATGGGAGGGAGGGACGGAGGGAGGAAGGTACTAGAGTGTGGTTTAGAGCCAGGGAACCCCTGGGAGGAGATGAGCCTGGCGTGTTCGGGACAATGTCGAAGACAGCCGTGGCCGCCCACGATGAGTGCCGCCCACGCAGCTCAGGTGTGGGTGGGACCGGGTTAAAGATGACCTGCTCACCGGCCGCTCGCCCGAAGTACGGCCGGGGGAGAGAGAGAGAGAGAGAGAGAGAGAGAGAGAGAGGCGTCAAGGTTAGTGGAGCTTCCCTGTGTGACCCACAAACCTCGCTCTCTGCCCTACCTCCCACTGACACGATCCCCTTCGCGTCCGTTCTCATTTTTTCGTAATTCCCGTGACGTGTGACCGTCAGCGGCCCTTCCTCCCCTACACACCTCACACCTAACTTTCTGTTTCGCATGTCTTCCTCCGTCTCCTTCCTGTCTCTCCTCCAGCCATCGTCAACAACCTCGTCCTCTCCACCTTTCATCAGTCACCTAACCTCACACACCTCAGTCCATCTTCTTTATTCTTTCCCCTTTTCTCTCTTTTTCGCCCCTTCCTCACACCCTTTAACCTAGTAAATGTAATGGCCTACATTTGCATGGTTGTGCAGTTTCCTTTTCATCGTCTTACACGTAACTTAACCTGACCCATCCTAGCCACTTAAGCTCATTTAAACTAACTTAACCACCTAGCTTAAGCTAATTCGAACCACACCTTCCATGGACTTAGCCACATAACCTGACCTAAACCTGACCTTTTGAACCTAACCCTAATATATGACGATGTTACCAAACATCATATGTTTACACACAACACCATAGACTTACACACACAACGTCGTATGCTTACTCACAGCATCATATGCTTACTGACAACATCCTGTGCTTACTAACATCATATGTTTACTCATCCTATGCTTGGTCACAACATCATATGCTTACTCACAACGCCATACGCTTACTCACAAGATCATATGCTAACCATGTGTTACAAAGCTCAGTAATTCTTCTCACCTTCACCCATCTCTCTCTCTCTCTCTCTCTCTCTCTCTCTCTCTCTCTCTCTCTCTCTCTCTCTCTCTGGGTTGGGTTGTTGGGGGGTCATGGTCATGTCACGTCGTGGCCGTAGGTTGAGTGGATCGATGGATATGTTTCTGGGGGAGGTGTAGGGGGGGGGGGGGGGACGCTGAGTTGAACGAGCGAGTACGACGAGTCGTCAAGGTCACGGCTGAGGAGGAGGAGGAGCAACAACACCTCCCTCCCCCTTACCCTCACCATCTGTACGTCGCTGGTGCGCTCTGTTTAGTGGCTCGTGTGTTGTTGTTGTTGTTGCTGTTGTGTCCAGGGTTTTTATATAGCTCCCACCTACGCCGCTAGGTCTAAATTGGACGGTCCCGTTACCTTTAAACTGCCTCAGAGTTTTACATCGCTGGAGCGGGACGGTACGACCCTCCAAGCACGGCGGTATGACCCCTTGAGCGCGGCGGTGCGACCCTTGGACATTACTGGCTAGGACCTTTGGGGAGACCCTCGTGCCAAACGTCATCAAGGTCGTGCTTGAGGATCGTACCGTGGTGGTGCTCCGGGGTGGTACCGTCGTGCTTGAGGATCGTACCGTGGTGCTGCTCCGGGGTGGTACCGTCGTGCTTGAGGATCGTACCGTGGTGCTGCTCCGGGGTGGTACCGTCGTGCTTGAGGATCGTACCGTGGTGGTGCTCCGGGGTGGTGCCGTCGTGCTTGAGGATCGTACCGTGGTGCTGCTCCGGGGTGGTACCGTCGTGCTTGAGGATCGTACCGTGGTGCTGCTCCGGGGTGGTACCGTCGTGCTTGAGGATCGTACCGTGGTGCTGCTCCGGGGTGGTACCGTCGTGCTTGAGGATCGTACCGTGGTGGTGCTCCGGGGTGGTGCCGTCGTGCTTGAGGATCGTACCGTCTTGTTGAAAAGCCGCGCACCGTCTTACTCAAGGGTTGTACCGTCGTGTTCGAACCGTACCTTCCTTCCTGCTCGAGTCCTTTCATCGTGTTCTTCAAGGATTGTACTATCACGTTCAAGAATTTGTACCGTCGTCTACAAGAATCGAACTGTCGTGCTTAAGCCTTACCGTGGTGCTCACGCCGTACCGTCGTGCTCATGCCGTACCGTGGTGCTCACGCCGTACCGTCGTGCTCATGCCGTACCGTCGTGCTCATGCCGTACCGTCGTGCTCAAGGGGTAAACCCGTCACATGACATTTACGTGTGTCAGACCCTCGCCAACACAACCACCACCACACCTTCTAATTAGCATCTCTGGATTACACTGCTTAAACCATTTACTTGTAAGTGTTGTCGCCCGGACGCAGAAGTCGCGCGTCTATTCAGTCTAAAAATAAACTGATGCTCTCCAGACTACAGACCGCCTGGTGACGTAAGCCTCGTCCGAAAGCGCGGCCTTCCCTCCCACGCGCTCCACCTCCAAGACGTAGCCATGGCCGACAGTATTCATAGTCTAACCGCTTTGTTCTTACATCTTCCCGTATGACGTTTCTCACACTCAGACTACGCTATTTGTGGATATTCTAATCAAATTAAAACATATATATATGTATATATATATATATATATATATATATATATATATATATATATATATATATATATATATATATATATATATATATATATATATATATTGGAAAGGATCACAATTTTGCGCGTGGTCAAGTATATTCCTATGAGTCCACGGGGAAAATGAAACACGATAAGTTTCCTAGTGCACTTTCGTGTAATAATCACATCATCAGGGGAGACACAAGAGAGAAATATAACGTTCAGTTGATATACAACGAAGAGACGTAGCTAGGACGCCATTTGGTAAACATGTGATCCCTTGTTTACCAAATGGCGTCCTATAAACGTCGCATCATAACACCTAGAGTAAGGTTTGTAAACATATGGTATTGTGTAGTGGTTTGGGGAGTTTTTGAACGACCGGCGACTTGTGATGGAAGGTGTTCAAGCCGACCAGTTGAACAAAGCGAGTGAACTGAACGTTTCTTAGCTAGACCTGATCCCTGCTACTGCTATGGACATCACTACTACTACGACTACTACTACTACTACTACTACTACTACTACTACTACTACTACCACTACTACTAGTACTACTACTACCCCCTTGCCTTCCCCTTTCCATTGGTCCAGCGCAGATAGCATTTTTTTTTTCCTGACAACGTAGCGTTTCCTCAGATCAATACCCAAAGTCACCATTAGTGGCTGAGGGGGGAAAAAACATAGAAAAAAAAAAAGAACTTCGCTCGCCTTTGTTGAGCCAGACTTGCTATACTAGCGGCTGAGGCTGCTGCTGTTGCTGCTGTTATTGTAGTATCATTGCCTTCATCATTACACTACATTGGCTCAGCTGATGAGTTATGGCCATTTTCTTTTTTTTTTTTTGTGGCAGTGTATTTTTTTCTATTTACCCATACAGAGATACATGAAATCATCATGAATATCATCACGTGGGTCGTGATTTTCAAAGTTGACTTCATAAGACACCTAAACCTCATCCTTGTACCAGTTGGTTGCTTTGTCTGGTTTCATATCAGGCCAGTGAAGACGAGAAAGGAATGCCATTAATGCTTGCAACCCCGCTTATGGATATCCTGTTAATATACGTTTTTGAAACATCATAGAACACGGTGGTTGGTTGGGCTGTAGGCCTATCATAACCCGCCAGGGAGGGTCGTTAAGGCCGTGAACGTAAAGTTACGTCCACCTACCGAAAGATCTTCAACACCTTCTTCAGGTGTTGAAGATGATCTGTAAGACCACATACACTATCACTATACACGGGACCCATGCATACAATTGGTTATCACTCTTAAAAGGAAGAGGATTATCTAATCGTGTGATATTTATCATAAAAGATGGGTGTGTTAATGTTATGAATCATGTATTAAAGATTCTACAACTTTTATCTGTTAGACACTTGTGTTATTTATCAAAGAATTATATTGAGTTTGAAGGCCATTTGGGTAGTATAAGAAAATTTATGTAAATGGTAGGGATCACCACATGGTCATGTCCCCAACACATTTCATATTTAGAAAAAAGAAAAGAATTAGCTTAAACAAACCACATTCCCATTTTATTAACTTTTTTTCTTTATCAATTTATATTTCTCTCTTGTGTCTCCCCTGATGATGTGATTATTACACGAAAGTGCACTTGGGAACTTATCGTACGATGTTTCATTTTCCCAGTGGACTCATAGGAATATCTTGACCACGCGCAAAATTGTGATCCTTTCCAATATATATATATATATATATATATATATATATATATATATATATATATATATATATATATATATATATATACGATACTTTATCTGTTTTCCAACAGTTCTTTGTTCTTCTTAATTAGCGATTCTGTTATTGGTGTTTAATATATATATATATATATATATATACAGAAGAGTCAGTCCTGAGGGAAGGATCTAGTGATGCAAGGCTGAGGGTTGGATGCGAGCGAGCACGACCTTCACCCTCCTGCCAGCCTGTCAGTCGTCTGTATCTGGTGTAAAACGTAGTCACCATAACCATAGGTGTTATTATGATTCTTGCCACAAAGGGACGTCAGGATCACACCTCCTCCACGAGGAACTCCGTGTATCTCCTTGAGTTCTTCGCCAATCCTCTTGGCAATTATGCTTTGCCTGTTCACTTGTGGAAAATGCCACTGTGATTAGACACCCAGATCAGAATGATTGATTGATTTAGGACGTGTGTGTGTGTCATTCATCAATGACACGTCTCCTGTAACTTACGTCTGTTGTGGCAGAGCTCTGGTGGACCTCCACCTCCGCCGCGTTACGTTGTACTGGAGGTTACCCAGCCAGTCGCTTGTTGATTTCCATGTTGTAGTGGCTCCCACGGCGCCGTCTGCCGTTTCCGTCACCGTCTTCTCACTTTCCCCTACGGCCCATTCCTTCTTGTGATCACAGGATGTGAGGAGGCGTGATGGCTCGCGGTGAGGCACCGCTTACAACCGGCAGCTTATCGATGGCGCCGCCAGTGTCATGGTTATGGTCTGTGCTTCTCCCACGGAGTTGCCCATATTCAGATGCTGAGCGCCAAGCGAGATGATTTAGATTCCCTTTTCTGGTAGTCTTAACACTGTATATGGGAGTTAGATGCGCTCCTCAAGATCAAGGGAGAGGTGTATTTGTCTTCATTGCCGCCCGAGCGATGCTCATGGTTATTTATGTCTCGACAGCGCGATGGCAAACATTCATTTTGAGTCATATTTAGTCCTACCATGGTGTATTCACTTGTCGAATCATAGTCCTCGTCTATACTGGGATTTATACATCATCATAATGATTTTCTGTCGGCAACCCAACAGTAGTTTGACAGATATTTAAGGACGTTGATATTCGTTGTACACGTGTGTACGTACTGATCCTCAATGGTTACTTTCCATTTCAATCTGTGGACGAAAGAATTACCTCAGAATATGGTTATGAAACTGTATCTAGTTAGCATCTAAGACATTATGTTACGTTGAAATGTTGACCCTTTTTTTTCCTTAAGGTATTTCGACGGTTTTATTAGATGAAATCTGATTGTTAGATGGATTCAGAGGAGCCCTGAGTTCATCCAGCAGAGAAGTGTGGGCACTGGGTGAGGAGGTATGACACATTGCAGAACCATCGGCAAACAGTAAATACTTAAAGGTTCCTCGGGATGAAGGGTTGACGGGGGATGGTGACTAACCACTTTCCCCCCCAGGAACCACTGCAACGGGTGGTTGCTTTTCTATATTAGGCTTTAGTAAAGTCTCATGAAATGCCAGGGTCATTAGGAGGGCCTTCAGCGTAATTTGGTAACCACCGACCGAGAAAATCTCGAGCACTTTCAGGTGTTGGAGACCATACACGCTCTCGTTCCATATGTGGCCCTTGATTTGAACGAGTCGTTGGTTGGTTATTACGTTTCTAGGCCTATGGATCGCCAGGGTCATTAAGACTTTCAGCCTCATCTTGTAACCACTAGTTGATAAAGGTGAACACTTTCTTCAGGCATACATATACATATGTAAAAGGTGAACACTCTCTTCAGGTAAATATATACATATGTAAGATCATTGACGATCTCACTGTATTCTTGGCTCTACAAATTGCATGGTTCGTTCGTTGGTTATTTGGGCTTGAGACGCATCAACCATCGGGGTCGTTAAGGTCTCTTTAACAAGTCACAAGCACCGGCCGTACAATCTTCAACCCCTCCTTCAGGAGTTAGAACATCACTATGAGTGTGGCCCATCGCACTGCCTTGTTGGTTGGCTTCATTTGTATCAATTGCCAGCGTCTTTCAAGGCCATCAGCGCTAGGCTATATGCAGCAACAGATTTGATTTATTCTACACCGTCTCCTGATGTTAAGGTTAATCATAAACTATTCACGATGTATGTGGCATTTATAGGGTTGTGGCTGTGGTGATGCTGGTGGCCGGAGACACTGTGATGAAAATCTCCCTTAATTGTTGATCGGGAGTTGGAGAGGTTTGTCGAAGGGCTCTTGAGAGTGGTGTGGGGGAAGAGAGAGCAGGGGGTTTGGTGGGAACGGGAAGGAAAGGAGGGCGGTATGAGGTGCCGAAGGCTCTACCCAGGTCCTCCTGTAAGTGTGGATCTGTGATATACAAGTATCGCACTCCTGAAGAATTATTACGTCAGGGCAAGCAATACCATGCTAATTCTTCACTATTTTTCGCGATGTATCGTATCGCTTTAAACCTGTTAGACGAAGAAATATATTTTATTAAATTACTCAAGTGTTTATATATTGAAACAGACTAGACGTAATTAACTGCCACCGCGTTCTCATGTGACCCAAGGCCTCTGTGGTAACGCGGGCGGGAGAAATGTCGGCACCCGACGCGGTATCTTGTCACCGATAGACCGCGTCAGCTTCACCTCTTGATAAGAATCTTCCTCCCGAGGCACGTCCCCTCCCCATGATGTAAATTGTAGAACAAATAACATATTTCACGGCTGATCATTCGCCAGGATCCCCACACCATGATCGACCACCACCAGCTCTCAAGTAGAGATAGAGAAATCACCCTGTGCCTCACTTCAGCAACCTCTTACTTACAAATCCTCCAACACACACACACACACACACACACACTCTGAAATGACCCGACCACCACTAAACAGCCACCCTCGTCCCCAGCTCTGTTACGAACGCCACCTCGACCCATCACACACCCCACTGATACCGCACACCTCCAGACGAAACACTTCGTCACACTATTCCTCCTACGTTTAGGACTTTGCCCATCCCTACACTGCTACAAACACCAGTCCAACACGTCCCAGGACCACTTTCTGCCCGCGGTGCACAACTGCCACACAGAAGACGCGGAGCTCGTACTGCCTAGCTGCTCCTTCCCCCTCCCCCAACACACACACAGTACTGACACCCGCATCATCACTGCACTGTGTGACCCGTGGTCGCTAACGGTGGACGTGGCCGGCTTTATGAGCGCTGCGGGTGTTCTATGAAGATAGAGGGGACTCTTGGGGAGCAGGAAGTTTATATATATATATATATATATATATATATATATATATATATCATCAATTACCGTACGCTTTTGTTGTTGACTCAAATTGCACGGATCAGTTGGGTTAGCAGGGATTACATGGGGGGTAAAAATCGATGGCTTCCCTCCCACACGTTTGAAACACCTACACTTGGTCACTACTAGAGGCAAGAGTCATCTCTCTCTCTCTCTCTCTCTCTCTCTCTCTCTCTCTCTCTCTCTCTCTCTCTCTCTCTCTCTCTCTCTCTCTCTCTCTCTCTCTCTCTCTCTCTATCTCTCTCTCTCTTTCTAAGCAGTCGATTCCAGGATTGTCCTCTCTCTCTGGGCCGTGTCACTTCCAGGAATGTTCTCTCCAATCAGTCAGTTTCAGGAATGTTCTCTCCAATCAGTCACTTCCAGGAATGTTCTCTCCAATCAGTCAGTTTCAGGAATGTTCTCT
This sequence comes from Panulirus ornatus, assembly GCF_036320965.1. Classification (NCBI taxonomy): domain Eukaryota; kingdom Metazoa; phylum Arthropoda; class Malacostraca; order Decapoda; family Palinuridae; genus Panulirus; species Panulirus ornatus. The sequence continues at coordinate 59,531,064 of NC_092242.1, forward strand.
CCAATCAGTCAGTTTCAGGAATGTTCTCTCCAATCAGTCAGTTTCAGGAATGTTCTCTCCAATCAGTCAGTTTCAGGAAGGTCTTCTGGGAATGTTCTCGTTTCCAGGCACATTTCTTTTGTTCCAGCCGTTCGCTTCCAGACACATAATCGCTTCCAGTGTCACACAATTTTCTGGACGAACAAGAACGTTTAGTCTTTCACTGAGTTCTGTCTGCATACAACCTGCTGACAAGACTCTTAATATGACGCACTGTTTTATATGAACTTTAAACTTGATATACACTTACTTCTGACGATACAGTGCGATATAGGATTATCATGTGGCCTTTGGTAGCTCAAGAGAAGGTCCGTGGTGATGTTTGTGTCTTTCCCTAAGCTTTGGAACTCCTTACCCTCACATGTCTTCACTGATGTCTACGATTTGCTCCCCTTTTTTGAAAAGTCAAGAGGGGTTTTTTTTCACTTAACCAAAACATTTTAGATCATTTTGTTATCTCTTCTCTCCCTACTCATCTAACTGCTCGCGGACATTTTTCTATTTCTCAATAAAACCCTGGCATCGTCCGATGAGGACTTTCGCTCATGAGTGGAGACACTTGATCAACACACATTTCTAGACATACTCATTTCTAGACTTACACTGGCTTTTGGAGACGCTGGAAACACTTGCACATCCAGGCGCACGTGTTGAGATGATACACACACACACACACACACACACACACACACTCACACACACACACACACACTGGAGGATCTCACACTCATGGAGAGAATCTTACATCTAAAGACATGCACAGTGTAGACTCGTTGATCATAACGACGCCACCCTCGAGTACGACTGTACGACCCCTGAGCATGGTGGCCTAGTCTGTGACTATCCAGACGTCAGGTCAAAGTCCAGAGCATCATTCCTAAGGGTCGTACTACCCGTCGTACTCAGGGGTCGTATCGTCGAGCTTCATGGGTCGTACCGTCGGGTTCAACGCCCCTTGCCATCGTGGTCAATAGGTCGTGCTCGTCGAATTCCAGCGGCCAGAATCATCCTTCTACGTAAACTGTTGTTCCTGAAGCTCTGCTTCTTCGTTGGGGTCAGGGATCATCAGCGCCCTTCTGTGCTGGCCTGAGAAAATGGTCATGTGAGACGTAATGCCAGAATGAGGATCAACAAGCATGTCCCAGAATGGAGGTACACTCTCTCTCTCTCTCTCTCTCTCTCTCTCTCTCTCTCTCTCTCTCTCTCTCTCTCTCTCTCTCTCTCTCTCTTGTCCCCCAATTTCCACATCAGCGACGTAGCGTCAAGAACAGAGGACTGGAGGGAAAAATCCTCACCTGGCCCCCTTCTCTGTTCCTCCTTTTAGTAAAGTGAAAACTGGAGGGGAAGATTTCCAGCTCCCCCCCCCCCGCTTCTCCCTCCTCCCCTTTAAGACGCCTTCTACGACACGTAGGGAGTAGGTGGGAAGTATTCCTTTTTCCTACCTAACAATCTGGCATCATTTGGATATCTCGGAGTATAAGCCTAGTCTGGAACATATTTATTATATATACGTTCGTGTCTCCCACTCCACACTTACATCGTCGCTTCCATCGTCATTTTATGATGAGGATTATTGCTCCAGGACGGTTAAGGGACAGTAGGGATTGGCGGTGGTGAGAGAGTATTTGGTCTTCAGATGATCTTTAATCCCCGAAGATTAACAAGATCTTCAGGCTTGTGGTAATACCTCGGCGTTGACTGCCTCAGTGACCCCCGGCAGAGTCGAATAGGCCTAAATCCCAAGACATCCAGCCGACCCATTGTCCTGTGTATGACGTATACCACGGATGACCCTTATTTTGTAGCTTTAATGACCAGTAGATTTAACACCATCCATGTACTCCGTCGGTACTTGTGTGTTGTGCATGATGTAGGAGCACTGAACATTGGTCCCCCGGTGTGTGTGTCATGCCTATGGTAACATCCCAAGACATGTTTGTGTCTTTGGTCTCTTGGTTACCCAGGACCTTCCAGGTTCCCTTCGCCAGTGTGCCTATCCTCTTGGTACATCTCGCAGTGGAGACTGTGAGAAGGGAGGACTCCAGTGGCTATGGGCGAAGTAATTATTAGTAAAGAGAGAAGTGTATTCGCAAGTTAGCTTTATGAAGCGAACGTTAAAATGCTTTATCATGTCGATGTGAAGCGTAGTTTTCTGTACGGTGAATGAAACATGGACCTTGAACGCAAAAGATGAAGAACTAAATTTAAGGAAAAAAAAGGCTTTTGAGATGTGGACCTCGTGATGATTAATGAAGATGGCTCGAACATCCTCAAGCAACGATTCGTTGACGCAAAGCAACGGCTCGAGGACTCGATACCTGGAGTGGACATGACACATTGCAAGGAAGAGGAAGAAAGAAAAACTTCGGAGAGATGTGTGTGTGTGAGTGTAGAGAGAGAGAAGGTAGGAGAGCCAAAACACCACGTGAGATGATAAACCTGTTCTGGGTGACTTGCAGTCGAGGAATGGTTAACGTGACGTGGTTATGTGGGCTGGGAATCTCGACCAGTTTTGCACTACGACTTACATTCATGAATCTGGATCTATCAGCAGGCTGAAGATGATGACCCACTAGATGCTCCTCTCTGTAACCATGAATTCCGTATGTCTACATGACTACCGTACGGCCGTGTGCATGACCGTGCGTCCGAGTGAATGACACAGTACGGTCGTGTGCGTGTCAGTGCGTCCGTATGCATGATCACAGGACTGGTGGATAGTGGAGGGTTGTCGTTGTGTCGATGCAGAGTCATACCTGAACAGACGTGTGTTAGAGAAGATGAGCTTGTGTTCTGGGGTTACACACTCTCTCTCTCTCTCTCTCTCTCTCTCTCTCTCTCTCTCTCTCTCTCTCTCTCTCTCTCTCTCTCTCTCTCTCTCCAATATCTGTACTTATACGAGCTTCTTCGACGCGTATTTACCTCTCAGATTATATATATATATATATATATATATATATATATATATATATATATATATATATATATATATATATATATATATATATTCCGTATGTTTACAGCTCCTTATCATTCCATATGAGGCGTGTACCTCCTCCAGACACGACCTTGACCAGCTCTCAGACGTCTTCCGTACAATTTAGCCTTAAGTGACCTGCGATCACTACCTCTTTAAGCACGACTATACGATCCTACGAGCACGACCACATGACCCTCTTGAGCACGACGCCACGGCGTGACCCTCGAGACTCCTGGCCTGTCCTATGATTAAGGCATCTCCTAAGGGACAGTTGAAAGACTCATATACATCATCATAGCCTTAAAGTTTGTGATCAGTCGTGTTCAAGTATCGTACCCTCTTGTTCAAGCAAGGGTCGTACCGTCGTCAACATGGATCGCACCGTCGTGTCCATCGGGTCGTTCCGTCGTACCGAAAGGGTTGAGCAGGCCTGTCGTCCCGCCACACCATATGTTCCGCTAAGACACGACCTTCTCCTCCTCCTCCTCCTCGTCGTCGTCGTCGTCTCCTCCTCGTACCCTTTACTACCCCTCCGTTCCAGACGACCAGGTAGCTGGTGGGCAGCTAGCCTCGCGTTGTTGTTACTCCGTCAAGCATCAGTTACCAGAGGAAGACCTGAACTAACATAGTATCATTACCAATGTTAAAGAGAGAGTGACTAAAATGAAAAAAAAAAAAAACCTCTCCCTGGCTCGCTCTTCGTCCTCTCCCCTCTCTCTCTCTCGCTCGGCCTCCTACTCAGGGTAACTTCGATCCTCTCCCCGGCCCCGCACATGCGCAACCCACCACGCAAAAGAACTCCCACTTGCTTTCGTTGGTTTTCATCCATTTGTGGCTTTTCGCCTCTCCCGTGCAGCGGATACGTCCGTGACGGTGTCTTCATTACGCGCTGGACGACCCATGGATAATTTTCTTATTCTTCCTTCATTCTTTTACGACTAGTTCGGCTGCCTGTTGTCACGGCAGCGGGGGGCGACCTGCGGTTGTAGCCGGGGTAAATTCTAGCGGAGTGTGCAAATGTTTCGGTGAATGAAAGTCCGTGACGTCACAGGTCCACTCTGGTGGCAGTTCGAGGAATCACGCTTTGAACAGCTGTTTATCAGACCTGTGCAGAACATATGGACGTGGAAGTGGCTACCACTGCGTACTAGACCTGTTTTGGGAATTAGATCTCGCAGACCATCGTACAGGGTAAGTACAAGGCCCGTGATCACCAGCTGTGCCAACCGGGCAGTTTTCTCCTGGCGTAAATTTGGTAGTTGTCCAAGTGCCGTATGGCGAGACCTCGTCCGCTGGGCTAGCAGCCTGTTGCATCTCATTCATAAAGGTGATTTTTCCGAGGGTATCACATCCATGGAGGATGGTCCAGGGAGGTATACAGAGCTAGTGGTTACGTAGCGCCTCCACACACACACCCAGGCTGCTGGGGGTTCACGTGAGGTTGTCTTTGGTCCTGGCCCTCGACACCTGTTATCTCTGGTCCATAAGGCAGTTGCGTTCCAGTAAAAAAAAAAGAATTTCATCTTTTGCCAGTCAGTAGACTGTATATGTGTATATATTTCATGTCAGTGCTGTAGTACTAGAGCATAATGGTTGTGGGGTAATTTAGGAATATTTTTGTTCTTCGTACCTTTCGTCCACAACATTCTGAGCACGAAGACTGCCATTCCTCCTCCACGATCCGTGAAGACTTTTGAGTGTCCAACTGTCAGTGGCTGACGTTTGTGTGTGTGTGTTTCCCTCCCCCCTGCTGGTGTTATGTGTAGAGACGTGTCCGCCTCCGTGAGCGGTTAGGTTGGCTGTTGAGGGACACGAAGACACCGACGTAACGCCCACTCGGCCTGTTATCCTCCCACCCCGCCCACCCCAGTGCTGTCGTCTGGGCAGGTGAGTTTACTGGGTGAGAAAAGACTCGAGGAAGTTACCGTGCGAGTCCTCCCAGTCCAGATGCCATGTCTTGGTCTTCGTGACTCTCACATATGTTGTGGTTCACACTCTACCCATGTCCTGGCACCTCCGTCACACGCCCCTACACAGCACTGGTCCACGACTGTACCCTGGCGCCTCCCCTCCAACCTCTACTTGGCCATTTCTCTGTCACCTGGTAGACCCTACGCCTCCTGCTGGTGGCGTGGGCCACTCCGCCGACACTTAGCTGTACGAGTTTTGGCTCCAGCACCATCATGTTGGCCTTCCCATCCTCTGTAATGAGACACCCTTTCCCCCTCCCATCGACTGCTATGTCGAGTCACCAAGTGTTTCCTGGTTATCTCACCCCCACCATGGCCAAGTGTCATGGATCCCTGGGCCGTGTCATGGCTCCCTCACCATATGTCATGGCTCCCTCACCATATGTCATGGCTCCCCAACTAGTGTCATGCCTCCCTTATCAGTGTCATGGCTTCCTCACTAAGTGTCATGACTCCCTCATCATATGTCATGGCTCCCTCACCATATGTCATGGCTCCCTCACCATATGTCATGGCTCCCTCACTGTATGTCATGACTCCCTCACCATATGCCATGACTCTCTCACCATATGTCATGGCTCCTTCACCATATGTCATGCCTCCCTCACCAGTGTCACGGCTCCCTTACCATGTGTCATGACTTCTTCACCAGTATCTTGGATTCCCTCATTGTGTCATGGCTCCCGCTGCATTTGTCATGGCTCCTTCACATGTGTCATGGCTCCCTCACCAATGTCTCGCTTGTCTCACCATATGTTATGGCTCCCTCGCCATGTGTCATGTCTCCCTCACCATATGTCATGGCTCCCTCGCCATGTGTCATGTCTCCCTCACCATGTGTCATGGCTCCCTCGCCATGTGTCATGTCTCCCTCACCATATGTCATGGCTCCCTCGCCATGTGTCATGTCTCCCTCACTATGTGTCATGTCTCCCTCACCATATGTCATGGCTCCCTCGCCATGTGTCATGTCTCCCTCACTATGTGTCATGTCTCCCTCACCATATGTCATGGCTCCCTCGCCATGTGTCATGTCTCCCTCACTATGTGTCATGTCTCCCTCACCATATGTCATGGCTCCCTCATCACGTGTCACAGCTCCATAACCAGTGTCATGTTTCCCCTCGCGTTTCAAAACACTCATTAGTGTCTTGACTCCCTCATTACTGTCATGGCTCCATCACTAGTGCCATGACTCCCTCACTGTATGTCAAGGCTTCTTTAACAGTGTCATGACTCCGTCATCATGTGTCATGTCTCCCTCATCATGGCTGTCATGCCTCCCTTTCGTCTGTGTCATACTCACTCACCATATTTCATGACTCCCTCACTATATGTCATGACTCCCTCACCATATGTCATGGCTCCCTCATCATGTCTCATGTCTCCCTCATCATGTGTCATGACTACCATCATGACTGTCATGTCTCCCTCATCATGTGTCATGACTCCCATCATGACTGTCATGCCTCCCCTCGTCTGTGTCATGACTTCACTCTCGTGCATCCAAACTTCCCTCACTCGCGTGTTAACTTCAGTACCTCCGTCTTCACTCCCCTCACCCACCTGTGGCCTGGCTGCCCTGGCCCTCGCCATATGTTAGCTCCCCTTCCCTGTTCTCGGTCTCCTCCAGTCCTTCCCTATAGCTGAAGTCTTCCCTACAGTGTCTTGGCTTCTTCTCCTCTGTCTTAGGTCTCCTACCCTCTCATAGGCTCTGGTCTGCTCCGTTTCCTCACCCTCCGTCTCTCTCTCTCTCTCTCTCTCTCTCTCTCTCTCTCTCTCTCTCTCTCTCTCTCTCTCTCTCTCTCTCTCTCTCTCTCTCTCTCTCTCTCCTCCCCGGTTTCTGTGGCTTTTCGGCCTCCCTTACTTTTGTCTAGTCTCCCCCACTTGTGTTCTGAGCTCCCCACTTTGGCTGCTTCGCTGGAACCTTATACGCCCCCTTTGTGTTGACTCGTGCACTGGTGCCTTGTACCCCTGCTCTGTCCTAGTTTCTCCACAGGTGCCTTGTACTCCACCCCCCTTTGTTTGTACTCCTCCTCTGTGGTGTCTTGTCCACTAGCATTCCTTCTATGTCTTGCTAGTCCAAGGGTGCCTTGTACCCCATTCCTCTATCTTGGCTCGTACATAGGTACCTCGTACCCAAGTCCTCTGTCTGGTAATGTCTTTACGGTCTCATCTTTCATCCTTTCTCTCTCTCTTGGCCTCGACCATTTGCCTCACCTCTAACATCTCAGTAACCTGGAATACTATTACAGTCTTCCAGTGGACACCCTGATCATGGTTCCTCAGATCTCCTGTTACCTGTCCTTCCCATGGACGCCCACGCACCCTGTGTCCAGGAGCCAACGTACCTTTAGGCTTCCTCAACCCACGTGTGACCGGTCCACTTCACGTATGTTGTGGTTCCCAGAAACCTCACTCATGATTTTGGCTTCCATTCTCTCTCTCTTTTTCTTCCACCCATCCACATCGAGTCTTCAGTTCTCCCTGTATGAAACTCAGCTTTTCACATGTACCTGGGCTCTCTGCCTCCACCCGTTTCTTCGCTTCCCGTTAATCTTGGCTCCCAGTTTAGGTTTTGCCTCCCATCCCCGTATTAAGGCTCCCCCACCTGTCCTTTATAATTGATAATTGTATTAATGCCTTCATACCAGTGTCTTGGCCTCGTTGACTGTACCTTTATCCCCCTCATGTGATTTAGTCTACCCAGCACCTCACTTGACTCATTCGTCGAACGCAGACGCTGTGTGTTTTGTAGCTCCCACACCTGTATCTTTTACTCCCCATCCACGTCTCTGAACCTAGCCTGATTCGTAACTCCCTCACCTGTGCCTTGTATCCTCCCCCACTGTCTTTGTCTCGGCTACCCTACGGGTGCCTTGCCCTCCCAGCTTGTCTATGATTCCCCAGCGGTGTCATGCTTCATCACCTGTGTGTCGTGGGCCGTGGCGTCTCCCCACTACAATACCCAGGCTAGGCTTTGAGTCTACAGACTTGTCTGGGTCGTCAACACTGTTTCTTCTAGTTCCCCAGGTGGAGAGTTGTGGCTCTCCTTAAACACCCCCCCTTACCTGTGTCGGGCGACAGCTCCTCCTCCGTTCCAGTTATGTCCCAGCATCGTCCTCGCCTGTCACCTCCCGTCCCAGGTAGTGTGATGGTGTCTCAGACTCTACTAATGTCGCCGCTTCCCCTCCACACCTGAGCCAAGGTTCCTCCTCCTCTTTACCCCCAACCTTTGTCAAGGCTTACGTGTTTCCTCCCCATTTCTCCATCTAACTCCCTCTCCCTCCCTCGCCTCCCGTCTTACGCAGTTAGTCCAGGCTATGGTGCACACAGGATCGTCAGCCACCTGTGTTGTCAGCCAGCTGTTGCCCTAGGGTGTTGGGTTTGATTGCCATCCTTACGATGCCAGATGGTGTGATCCCAAGTGATGTAGTCCTAGATGGTGTGGTTCTAGGTAATGTGGTCCCAGATGGTGTGGTTCTAGGTAATATGGTCCCAGATGGTGTGGTTCTAGGTAGTGTGGTCCCAGATGGTGTGGTTCTAGGTAATGTGGTCCCAGATGGTGTAGTTCTAGGTAATATGGTCCCAGATGGTGTGGTTCTAGGTAATGTGGTCCCAGATGGTGTGGTTCTAGCTAATGTGGTCCCAGATGGTGTGGTTTCAAGTAGTGTGGAGTGCTTGATGGCTCAGCTGGTGTTATCAGTGGCGGCGCCGCTCTGACCAGCTGACGACGGTGTGTTTAAACCCCCCCATCCCATCCCTCCCCCTTCCACCCCCGTACCCCTCGCCCATCCCAAACCCCCCATCCTCCACGCCCACTACATGCACGCACACACACACACACACACACACACACACACACACACACACACACACACACGCACGCGCACTCAGATATGTATGGCACATATAAACTCAATCATACATGCACACAAACGCTCATGTGAACAGACACAAATGTACATACACTCGTACACATACACTCTAACGTGTGAACACAGAACGCACATAGGCCCTTTTGACAAGCCATACAGTTGCTGGAAAGCTTCCAGAGGAATGCATTGGAACGGTACGTACCGGACATGAATGGAATGAACTATGAGGAAGACAAGGAATCCCTCAGTGTCTCGCCACTTTAGACACTGGAAGAATATGGGAAGACGTGAAAACGACTTACGTCTGTCTAGTTAGAGGCCGTGACGACTTGGAACTTGACAGAGGTCGTCGATGCCAGGCGAGGCTCCAGAACAACAGACCACAACTGGAGGTTGGGCAAGGGAAGTGTACGGAGGGACGTGAGGACGTGTGAGAGGAAGCGTGAAGGAGTGTACGGAGGGACGTGTGGACGTGTTAGAGAAAGTGTGGAGTGTACGGAGGGACGTGTGGACGTGTTAGAGAAAGCGTGGAGTGTACGGAGGGACGTGAGGACGTGTTAGAGGAGGCGTGGAGTGTACGGAGGGACGTGAGGACGTGTTAGAGGAGGCGTGAAGGAGTGTACGGAGGGACGTGAGGACGTGTTAGAGGAGGCGTGGAGTGTACGGAGGGACGTGAGGACGTGTTAGAGGAGGCGTGGAGTGTACGAAGGGACGTGAGGACGTGTTAAAGGAGGCGTGGAGAAGTGTACAGAGGGACGTGAGGACGTGCTAGAGAAGGCGTGAAGTGTACGGAGGGACGTGAGGATGTGTTAGAGAAGGCGTTGAGTGTACGGAGGGACGTGAGGACGTGTTAGAGAAGGCGTGGAGTGTACGGAGGGACGTGAGGACATGTTAGAGGAGGCGTGGAGAAGTGTACGGAGGGACGTGAGGACGTGTTAGAGGAGGCGTGGAGAAGTGTACGGAGGGACGTGAGGAAGTGTACGGAGAGACGTGAGGAAGTGTACGGAGGGACGTGAATAAGTGTACGGAGGGGCGTGAGGACGTGTACGGAGGGACGTGAATAAGTGTACGGAGGGACGTGAGGAAACGTTCCTTCAGCAACAGAGATGATGGCTCGTGCAACAAGCTAAGTCAGGAGGAGGGGAACACAAAGCCATCATACCCAAGGGTCGTACCGTCCTGCAAAGCCATCATACCCAAGGGTCGTACCGTCCTTCAAAACCATCATACCGAAGGGTCGTACCGTCGTGCAAAGCCATCATACCCAAGGGTCGTACCGTCCTTCAAAACCATCATACCCAAGGGTCGTACCGTCCTTCAAAGCCATCATACCCAAGGGTCGTAACGTCCTGCAAAGCCATCATACCCAAGGGTCGTAACGTCCTGCAAAGCCATCATACCCAAGAGTCGTAACGTCCTGCAAAGCCATCATACCCAAGGGTCGTACTGTCGTGCTTAAGAGGTTGATATTTTCACATCAGTTTATACATGTATATTACTTTTATATTTGTATTTTTTATTTCAAAGTTGACGTAATTGTCAGTATTTTGAAAGTATTCTGCTGCCCTTTGGAAAATTTACTTTTGATACTACGAGGTAAATTATCAGTCGATATTGATTTATATAGGTAAAAACCAGAATATATATATATATATATATATATATATATATATATATATATATATATATATATATATATATATATATATATATATTATAATATTTCCTTCTTACCCAGCGTACTGTGCAATCATGTTTATTATCAGTTTACTGTATACCCGAGATATGGCCTTAGAATATCTTGAATACCTGAATGTAACTCAGTGGTTTTCGATTGATGGTTTAGAATGTTGAAAACTGAGAGAGAGAGAGAGAGAGAGAGAGAGAGAGAGAGAGAGAGAGAGAGAGAGAGAGAGAGAGAGAGAGAGAGAGAGAGAGAGAGAGAGAGAGGCACGGAAACAAGAAAAGCAACACAGTACTCTTACTGGGCAAGTGATGAGCTGTTACCACTGGTGCAGGATTGTGGCAAGAGGGTGAGGTAAGGTGAGGTGAGCTTGGTAGAGTTCCCGTGGCGCTGTTGTGTGTGCAGGAGGCGAGGGTGGCTTTCCGTGAAAGAGTTGTGTGGTTGCTGGGTCTCGTGGAGCTGACGTAGAAGGGAGGAGACACTGCCGATTCCAAATTCATCTACGGTTTTCGTTTTTTGCCGTGTGCTGCTGAAGAGCACCTGTAGGTCTCGTAGTTCAAACTGCTTCTCGAAACGGGGGGATGGCGATGTCCTACATGAGTCCTGTCTAAGGGGCGGGTGTCAGACTTTTTATGATAAGACACAACAGGAACCTTGCAGGAGAGTGATAAGCCAGGAAGCACATGGTGTATGTCTGCAGCAGCTAGGCGCGTCTCAGTGTCAAAGACCAAGCGGAATATTTGATGCTGCGATTGCTCTACTGTTCGGATCTGTATGAGGGAAAGATGCTTTGGCGACGCCAATAGTGTTGATTGTGTGAGCATGACCACAATGTTTATGACTGAAGCGGGTCCCTGGATGAACACAGAACTGTAGGGAAGGTCATAACTAACTCCCTGCTACGGTTACCTGGTGGTGACTCGAGGACATACGAGATTACTTCCAATTCCTTAATGAGATGATTCCTTCGAACCGGATGTGGCGATATGAGGGTGTATTGTGGTATCATAACGCAACACTTACAGAGCTGAAGTGTCGCGTCTAACGACGTTGCAGGGGGTTGGAAAATGACGATGACGGCCCAAATATCCCTAGCAGTCGATAGGCCTAAAGCCGAAATAACCAACCAACCACAGAGCAGGATATTTCGTGAAAGTTGGCGTTCGAACAATTTTCCCCGAAACTGGTAATAAACACTGAAAAAGAAGAAGAAAAAAAAAAAAGGTGTGGGACACATTCCTGTCATATCGTAAATGGTGTCCTATTTTCAGTGATTTTTCTTTTTTTTTTGTGGACGTCTTTTTCGCCTCGTTACAACCCACTATGCCGGCCATAACTTCCTAACTTAACCTAACCTGATCGTAACCCAGGAACCCATCCGCCTTTCTCAATAAAAGCAAAAACCTTCTCCCGTCAGTGAGGAAGCATCCGTTGATAAACTCAGGGGGGAAAAATCAACTTGATAGATCGTCTTCCATGGAAAGATGGGGTTCTGGACAATGTCGGTTTGAGCCAGACGATAATAAATGTTGGTAATTTGTGAACTTTAATCATCGTAATGAAATACTGATATGGTTATCATTACTATTCTATTTCCAATGGCCGTAGGACACAAAAGAACACACTGACCCCTAAAACAATACGAGGAATGCAAAGCTATGTTCAGGGACGGTCGGAGACGTTAGTCGTTAATAAAAGAACAGAGGACCTTTGGACGTGACAGTGATCCGTATAGACTCTTATTAGCGTAATACATTTATCAGTCGTGTTCAAGACTTTATACAAAAGGAATTCAAACAGCCAGTAACCACTGGGAGTAGCGCCACGATCCCAGCTCGCCTTTCAACTACGGTGAGTCTCGACCCCCTCATCACTGCAGCCCAGGCTTATGTCCTGAGATAACTGTGTTGGTTAATACACTCGACCATGTAGACGCCGCTACCTCCAGGTAAATATCGAGAGCAACATCTCTTTAACGACAAACCCAAATTAAGATATGATGTTTTGGTAAATAATTAGGTCAGGATCACTAAAAAAATGAAATACAAGTTCAGCAATCAAAAAACAAGAACAATCAACAAACAAGATATTGCAAGTAATAACAAAAATACAAATTATAATCCAAACAAGATTGGACGCTGTGGCGGATAGGCCACCGAAGCATTTATTCTATTTTAGCCTGGAGTTTGCATCTACGTGTTAATACTGCTCTCTTACCTTCTACGGATAATGTCTATACCTTTTTCCTTCGATGTAACCGTTAATCAAGAACAGATGACAATTATAAGGGCAGACACAACTTGGTTTTATAGAGAAACAAGTGCGCACGTCTGGCCCCGAAGCTGACGAAGAGGCGAGAGAGAGAGAGAGAGAGCGATTCTGCGTGTCCACAATTTAGCTTCAGCTCCCAAAATCATTTTACTAATATAACAAGCACTTCTTTAAACAAAAAAGTAATATTTACAACTTTTACAATAGTTTGATAATGATATATATGAAAGAGATACTGTAAATGACGTAATAAAATGATACAATCTAGAAGATTAACATCACTATTAAGAGAAAACGTAATGGCATATTATTAAGGGATCCTGCACAAAAAACCTTTTCAAAGATTGAAAAAAAATTAGGAAGTACATAACTGTAGAAAGACAGATTTTATTTTTTCAGGGTTTCAAAGAGAGAAACCTTTGAATTTTTCATTTAGCTAAGGAGACGCATGTACCGTCAGCCATGGCTTTAAAGAGAAATATTCATCAGGTCCATTTTGAAACATGTATGTGCAGTATTGTCCTTGACTTCTCTGATTCATAAATCATTCCTTATGTCAACAATCCAGTTGAAGAGAAATGCCTCGTCTCATTGGAGGTTAAACACTTGCCCGCCAGACTGTATCCTGTTACCACGAGTGAAATCAGGTAACTGTGTCCCTAAGGAGCTTGTTAGATTGAGATGATCGAAGTCTTTGATAATTTTGAATACCTGTTGTAGATTACCTCTTGACCTTTCCCCTTTTCTAAGGTAAACAAATCTGTGGTTCACTCGGTTCTCATAGGATTTGTTTCTCGTTCCGAGAATCATGTTGGTAGATCTAGTCGATTTTCTCTTTATCCTATCTGTATCTTTCTTAGAGTGACCAGTATTAAACGCGAGATGGGAAAGCTCTACCGAGTTGCTCAGAATGAGGATAAATTACCTGTACTTAAATTCGGAAGCCCCTTGGTGGGTTGGTTGGTTGGGCTGAAGGCCTATCACCCGCCAGGGAGGGTCATGAAGGCCATCAACGTTAAGTTACATCCACCAACCGAAAGATCTTTGACACCTTCAGATGCTAAAGATAATTCTAGGACCACATGCACTGTGCACGTTGCGTATGCCCTACGTTTGAATTAAACTTGTTCGCCAACTATAATTTTGTGCTCTGCTTTCTTGGTTTTAGGTCACCACAGGTTACCACTACCCAGGCTTTTTCCCTCCCTTCTACTTATCGTAGCGCAGTGGAACTCATACACCAGCTTGCCTTTTTCTTTTTTTTCTTTTCTGCTGATATGCCAAACTGTAAGTAGGATGATGTGGTGTTTTGGCTCGACGTTACAACCCTTAAGGGTCTGGTCAGGGGCCAAGCCCTCACAGCTGAGGGTCGTATTAATGTCGTGTTCAAGGATTGCATGCTAATGTTCAGGAAACTGGTATTCTGTAGCATTCAGGAACACTTTTTTAATTAGATATTATTTGCATGATATTTTACGTTTTCAATGAATCACAGTCTATGATTTATATATTTCTTTATCGATTCCATATTACAGATAAACCATCACAATTGTTTTACTCTAAACGCGTGATATAGCATTTATTTTCATATAGTAAAACTTTAGATATATTATAGAAACGAATTCTTTGTACGTTAGGTCAAAAAAAAAAAACTGCATAACACACACTGGTATCCGTCATTTATATTTTTCCTGCGTTTCTGACTCTAATTACATCTCTACTGAGCTTCCCATCCGCCAGACGAGAGGCCTAGTTTCCTTTACTAATTTTACACTAATGATGTAAATATATACAATTTACCACCAACATTTTACCACACACACACACACACACACACACACACACACAGTGTTCGTAAAAAAAACATTGTTTGCCCCTATATATTCTCGAGGGTGTTACACGGGTAATGTTTATTGTGGGTACGAACATATGATGTTCTCGAGGTGAAATTATCGTACGACTGGTCTCTTAGAGTAGTGCTTCTAAGGGTGTTAGCACCAGCAACCCGCCTCAGTGTACCTTAGGCTATCTTGAGGGAAGGATTGTCCTACATTACTCTCCGTGGCTGCCACTTCATTTTTGGGAATTTCGCTTCTAGGTCCTGTATTTCCTCTACCTGTGCTTCTAAGGAGGAGAAAGCCCGAATTCTCGCGTGGAAACAAGAAGATGTGGGTACAGCTGAGATTTCTAGGTGGACTGGGTGCTCAGAACGCACTATGAGGCGGCTGCTTCCTGCAACACTCCATTAGTGCCTCAGCTTTTACAGGAGATCAAGACCCTGTGGACCCAAAACGTGGACATGGAATACTCCAGGAACCTTGTCAGTTCCATACCAAGACGTCTGCAGATGGTGATCAAGACCGGAGAGATGAGAGAGTACTAAAATGTAATGCATGGTGAGGCGGACAAGGTTTTCTGCGAACGCAGTGTTAGAGAGAGAGAGAGAGAGAGAGAGAGAGAGAGAGAGAGAGAGAGAGAGAGAGAGAGAGGGGGGATGGGCCACCAAAAAACACAAAATGATATTAATTTGTGACTCCACTGACACGAAAAACTCGTATCAGATAAGTGAACGTGAGAATTGTCGTAAACACTTGGAAGGTGTTCTCAGGATAGTTCGACTTGTGGTGTTAACTTGACGTTTGACGGCCTTAATGATCTTGGCAGCTGACAGGCCTGAAGCCTTCATAACCAACCAACCAACTAGTTTGACGTCACCGGCCATATGTTGTAGTGAGGTCGTGTGAGTGTGGTGGTCTCTGAATTATCTCGAGGGCCTGAAGGAGGCGTTTTAGAGGACCCGAAGAAGGTCCTTTGAGATTATGAGATTGTGTTCTTACCTCAGTGGCAGTAATCAGAATCGAGGACCACTATCTTTGATGGCTCTAATGACCCTGGTAGATGATTTATCTAAAATCCAAATAACCAGCCAACAACCAGTTAGTGACACAAACGAAATCATCTTTTTTTGGGGGGGTAATGCTTTGTATATGCTCACTATACACAACAGACATATCTAACTAAGAGCTCCCGTACCTACAGACACACATTCGACATGCGCTAGTCATGGCACAGTAGAGAAAGAGGCAGTCGTTGATAAGAACCTCACGTGTTAGGCTTAAAGGTAGCGAATGTACGTACAATCACCAACAACACACTTCCTACACAGCAACAGATTACACATCACAGTCTCAAGGTGTGGTTTAGATTAAATCCCAAAATGACCTGAAGAATTGTATCTTTCAGATCAGGAACTGTGTGCTGGTATCATCAGAACGCTCTCCCAGTCCCCATAGACCCTAACACATTGGTCACAAGTTTAGAGGTCTGAGTGTCCACGGGGACTCAATTCAGTGACTGTTAGAGCCATCAGGAAATGCTCTTTTTCCCCCCGCAAAGTCGAGCGATACATTCGTTAGGGATGGGTTGTGTGGCTGCTCCTTGTTGAAGCCAGAGGTTTACATTAATTTGTTCTTCCCTTGGTTCCGTCGATAAGTTGTTCTGCTTGTGAAGGATAACTTTTCGATGCCACGGTAACTCCTGTCTCACCGTGTGATGATGATCCTCACGGATTTAAAAAAAGATAATGCAGAAACTCCGTGACGACCTTCGTCCACACCAGACGGTGATGTGTGGTGGGTGTAGTGGGCGATTACTTCCTACTCTTGCTACAGTAATCCATGAGTTTCTCGTCTCCTCCACCATGGAAAAAAAGAAGACAGAGCCTCGTTCTGACCCAGTGGTCTTTCTCGTGGATGTGTGAATCCCTTTGTTTTACTGTGATTCATGTTCTTCAGGCTCTTCCACCCACAATCCTGAGAATCGAGAAGTTTATTTATTCATCACCTCATTGACATGGGTAATGCTCGCATTTATTAAAGTTACTGGTGTCGTCGATATTAAAGTTTCCCATTTTCCAGTTCAGCAGAAGAAAATGTGATTACACCTTCCTTCCTACGTAGGTCTCCTGTGATCATTATGTTTCTGGAGAATCTTGAGTTTTGTAAGGGATGATAAGCCCCAGTGTCGTCCTTCATGACTCTCTGTCTCTCTGACGTGCAGGTGAGTCCTCGCTCATTGGAAAATCACGTCTTGTGGATTAGCATAGACTTTCCGCCATCACTTGCCTCACAGTAAGGGTGGACGTCGATTTCCAAGTCCATCTCACACACACAAAGTGCTGCAGCTTATTTCCTTTGCTAGATGATATTGAATCCCTTTCTCACCGTGTCCCCCGCTCATGTTACCTTGCGTTAACTCGAATATGATCCGAGGCCATATTATAAAGATGACTTGTTCTAGAAGAAGCTTCAGCCTAGGTTGATGGGGGGGGGGGGGTCGTCCTGTGTAAGGGAGTCAAATGGGGTCCCATGAGGATTAACTTTGATCTGGAGCAACTCGTATAGTTTTCGATTTCAGTCTCACTCTTCTCCACACCCATGAAACAGGAAAACAAAGGATGCAGAAATGTTGGGATGGTGGTGGACTGCTGAACTGTCTAGCTTAGGGCGGTTGCTTATAGTCTGTGTCCTTCTCTGATGCCGCCATTGGCTTTCCGATGCTAAATTGTTCCGATGTTTTCCTCATCGCTTCGCCCGCTATTCACTCTCTTTTCCTCCAAGCCAGATGGCCTTGGAAATAACTGTTACCACCTGAGGAAGGTGGTAAACGATCTTTTACAGTTGGTGGCTGTAACTAGACGTTGACGGCCATAATGACTCTGGCAGTTGACAGGGCTTAACAAAGCCTAGCTAACCCAACCAACACCTGTACCAACCCCCCAAGGCACCCAGGCCAGGCCCACCCTTACCGGTGTACCGCCCGACGCACAATATAACCCGCAGAGAGTTGCAGTATTTCTGCCGTTACACCGTCACAGGGATTACGATTCAGGATCAGCAATACGTGGGACCTTTCACAGTGAGAGAGAGAGAGAGAGAGAGAGAGAGAGAGAGAGAGAGAGAGAGAGAGAGAGAGAGAGAGAGAGAGAGAGGTTGTTTTGACACCCTCTGGTGCATGACGGTACGATCTTTCAGAGAGAGAGAGAGAGGGGGGGGGGGGATTGTTTTGACACCCTCTGGTGCATGACGGTACGATCTTTGAGAAAGAGAGAGAGAGAGAGAGAGAGAGAGAGAGAGAGAGAGAGAGAGAGAGAGAGAGAGAGAGTGGCTACAGCGACCTGAGAAGTGTGTTACCGACTGCTCAATGTGACTCCGGATCTTAGCTGTTTGCTTTACTATGACCACAAGTCATACGGTAAGATGTAACACAGTCGTTCATCCTTAAACCAGTCACTTTGTTCACATGTAACTGTTATATCGCACTTTTAAACCACCGTGCTTTGTCCATGACCAGAAACAAACTATTAGAATTCTAAGGCCACCTGTCTCCACGTAGGTCAGGACTTTAGTAACTAAAGCTTAAGGTGTTCAGTTCATAGTGACTCCTTTCTCACAGCGAGGTATGAGAGCGGGAGGAACACACTGAAGCAGGAGAGCCAACGTATTAAGCCATGAGTCATCATGGGTCAGGCTGTGGGTGGGGTTGGACTTGCATGGGCTCGAATCCTGGACATGGCAGTCGGCCCGCACCCACCCCATATGTTCACCCTCTGGTCGATGAACGGGTACCTGGCTCAGGCTGGGGTGTTTGCATATGTAGCAGTAATAGCATAGTACTTACATATAGTACCTCTATACAAGGTGAAGAGACGGGGGCAACACTAGTGTGAAAAGTCACTCCCCGTAACACGCTAATATTAGCTACACACAGACACACGAGAGAGAGAGAGAGAGAGAGAGAGAGAGAGAGAGAGAGAGAGAGAGAGAGAGAGAGAGAGAGAGAGAGAATGAACGTACCTGAAGTAGATCGTCTGTATTACCCTCAGAGGTCTGGTTGTCAGTTGTAGTAGTAGTACCAGCAGCCTCTATGTTCCTTCCCTACTCCAGTACGACCCCCCACCCCCCGCCCACCGTGCTTTACACTACCAGGACGACCTCCTTCGTGTTTAAACCTCCAGGACGACCCTCCAGTGCCTAGCGCCAGGACGACCCTCCAGTGCCTAGCGCCAGGACGACCCTACAGTGTCTAGCGCCATAACGACCCTCCAGTGCCTAGCGCCAGGACGACCCTCCAGCGCCTAGCGCCAGCACGACCCTCCAGTGCCTAGCGCCAGGACGACCCTACAGTGCTTAGCGCCAGGACGACCCTCCAGTGCTTAGCGCCAGGACGACCTTCCAGTGCCTAGCACTAGGACGACCCTCCAGTGCTATGATAGTTTCTGGTGCGGACGTAGCCAATACTGTTCTCTGATGGCGTGTCTTGTACATCCTTATGGCTCATTTTATCTGTAATCTTAGGGCGTTGCAGCTGGGGTAATGAGGAGAAAGGCAATTAGGTGACATAAGATGAGATAGCTTATATGGTTGTGTGGTAGCGTGAGGTGAGTATTGTCTGGGAAGTGGTATGAAGGTGAGGTCGTAATGAGAAATTATGAGGTGTGTGGCTCTGATCATGAGATGGTGTGAGGTCGGATTGGCTGCGGTAATGAGGTCACGTGAGGATTATGTGAGGGGCTACTGTGTTTGTCTGTCGGTACCAGATGTCGTTCCTAAGGCTATGAAAGTCGTGGTTGAAGACGTGCAGATACTGAATCTTGAAGCTGAACACGACTCGATCGAGCAAAGCTGAACGACCCTTGAACGCGACGGTTCGGGTATGATGGTATAGTCTTCGTCCTGGTGGTTCCCAAGTGACGAAGACAAAGGTCAGACCATTGTAGCCAAGTGGTATAGCCTTCGTGGGTCGTGCTATCGTGCTAAAGTATCGTAACATCGCGTCGTGCCCAAGGATCGTACCGTCGTGCTCAAGGATCGTACCGTCTTGATCAAGGATTGTACCGTCGTGATCAAGGATCGTACCGTCGTGTTCAAGGATCGTACCGTCGTGTTCAAGGATCGTACCGCCGTGTTCAAGGATCGTACCGTCGTGATCAAGGATCGTACCGTCGTGTTCAAGGATCATACTGTCGTGTTCAAGGATCGTATCATCGTGCTCAAGGATCGTACCGTCGTGATCAAGGATTGTACCGTCGTGATCAAGGACCGTACCGTCATGTTCAAGGATCGTACCGTCGTGTTCAAGGATCGTACCGTCGTGTTCAAGGATCGTACCGCCGTGCTCAAGGATCGTACCGTCGTGATCAAGGATCGTACCGTCTTGATCAAGGATTGTACCGTCGTGATCAAGGATCGTACCGTCATGTTCAAGGATCGTACCGCCGTGCTCAAGGATCGTACCGTCGTGATCAAGGATCGTACCGTCATGTTCAAGGATCGTACCGTCGTGTTCAAGGATCGTACCGTCATGTTCAAGGGTCGTACCGTCGTGTTCAAGGATCGTACCGTCGTGCTCGGGGATCGTACCGTCGTTTTCAGTGGGTCAGTATATCAAATCCTATCTCATTGTGATTATCATCAAGTCAACATTATAGTCATCTCTTTCTCTCTCCCTGACAGCAGCGTGGGTGGAGTCAGGACATAATTATATTTTCTAATATTCGTGACTCTCATCGTTCAAAGATTATTCTAGTCTGAATATTTTTGAATAGTCTAAAGAGCATTCTGAACGATACGGTCTGAATAATTTGGAATAGTCTGAAATAATATTAATCATCCAGTCCAAGAAAAGGTGAACGATTGTCATCCCAAATGGTTAGGTTTTTTTTTTTTTATGTCTTCGATATTTGAAGAATTAAGAACCGTGTGATCATCTGTTGGCGAAATTGGGTACAGTCTTGTCAAGGAAGTTCTCGCTCCGAAGGAGTCCATCATTTCCCTGCTTCTGATTGTGGCTCAAGCTCGAGGCTGCAGGAGCATCATGAAAAGGGGATTCGATTCTATAGTTATAATAAATAATATCCTTTGGTATAGTCGATGCTCGGATCTTGGCTCCCACAGCCACCAGAGCAGGATCAGGAATGAGCCAAGGCTCCTGTGGGAAAAGAGCTCCAGCACTGGGACTTGGAGTGGAGGAATTCAGAGTATGGACGAAGGAGGGAAATTTGGAAAGGCATGAGCCGAGCTGAAACCTGCCTGCTTAACTCACTTACATGGGCGTAGTTGGCCATTTGCCGAAAAGGGTAGTTTATGAGTTCGAAATGCCAAGATGAGTCAGGGGTATTTGACGAAGGAGGTATGGAAAGGATATTGGTCCCTTGCAGAGGAAGGAAAGAGGAAGTGAGGGGGGGGGGGAGGGAAAAATAGAGAACGGGGAATGAGATTTTTATCGAGAGAAAACGGGAGGTAGGACTAAACCGCTTGTGCGTGTATTCTTTGTGTGTGTGTGTGTGTGTGTGTGTGTGTGTGTGTGTGTGTGTTCCTTGTACTCATCTTATGTTTATCGTTGGAGAAGATTGTGTTGATTCCTGTATGCCATGAAAAGTCTGCTGTGAAGAGTTGGAGGGAGGTAAACAGAACGGGAGTGCGTTAGCCAAGGGGTGTGCGTTAGAATAGCATGTCTTACTGAATGGGAAGAGATTGTTATGAAGGCAGAGGTGAAGACAGAGAATCTTAAACGTCCGAATGAAGAGAAGTAAATTTCGGGAGTTCGTACTCTCTCTCTCTCTCTCTCTCTCTCTCTCTCTCTCTCTCTCTGAGGGATTCGGGTACTTATTAGTACGACAACGTGGCGCGTTGTTGTGGCGGTGGTGGTGGTGGCGAAGGCCCACCCACTCCCCTCCAGCAAGTCGACTACAGACAGCTTCTGTGTATTGCTCTCCCTCGCTGGGGTCTTCATTATGTGGGTGTGAGAGGCGAGCGAGAATACGTGCCGTGCATCTCAAACAAGGAGAATTCGTCTCGTTAAGATCTTCCCAAGATGTGGGGAGGGGTTTTCTGTTGTTTTTTCCCCCCTTTGTTGTGGTGTTCTTGGGCAGGTGTATATATCCCTCTGGTCCTGCTGGAGAAACCTCCTGCCTTGAAGAGATCTGCTCTTCTCTCTCTCTCTCTCTCTCTCTCTCTCTCTCTCTCTCTCTCTCTCTCTCTCTCTCTCTCTCTCTCTCTCTCTCTCTCTCTGTGGAAGGGACGTGCCATGGATTGATGCATGTTCTATGTTTGTGGCAGTGGTGAGGACGTTTTAGCGACAGAGGAACGTTTCTGGTAGATTTGATCGCCCTGAAGCCGATACCTATTGTTTTATTGATATAAACGTTTTTTGAGCGGCGATAACGACTTAAGTTGATAAGAACGTTATCCGGTAGTGGTA
This sequence comes from Panulirus ornatus, assembly GCF_036320965.1. Lineage (NCBI taxonomy): Eukaryota > Metazoa > Arthropoda > Malacostraca > Decapoda > Palinuridae > Panulirus > Panulirus ornatus. The sequence continues at coordinate 59,553,147 of NC_092242.1, forward strand.
GAAACGTTTTTGGTATTGGTAGGAACACTATTAACAGATATGAACACTTTTGGCAGTGATAAGAACGTTTTTCATCCCTAATAGGAACGTTTTAGGCAATGAAGGGAACTTTTTTTTTTTTTAGTAATAATAGGAATTATTTAGGAATGATTTTGGCCGATACGAGAATTTATGAGTAGTGGTTGGAACGTTTTTGAGCAGTGATAGGCATGAAGAAGAGGCGCAAGGTAGGAGAAAGCTGTACTTACAGACAAGGGGAAATTTTGTGAGCAATCCTTTGTCATCTGTGGTACGAACATCACGTCTTGTGGCAGATGGGAATATCAACCTCGAACATGACGGGTCACTTATTAGTACGTGTGATACCAGCACCGCACACGAGAATTGAGTCACACTCACGGGCATGTGATCACCCGTGGCACGTCATCATCGTAATCACGCGTACGTGTCATGTGTGTGGATGTACCGCGTCACGACCACGTTGTTTGTGAGGTAAACAGGCTCGTGCACACCTGTCGTGCTGTTTGCCGTGTGGCGATTGCGTCAGAGAGACGCGCGAGGCGTTCCCGTGTCCACAGTTGGGGACCGATTGCGTCAGAGAGACGCGCGAGGCGTTCCCGTGTCCACAGTTGGGGACCCTTAACAAGAAAGTGTCTTGTGGAATCTGGTCTACATCTATCCAGTGGTATTTTTTTCGTCTAGGGGAGGGGAAAGTTGAGGAATCTCATCTCTATTCATTCAGTGGTCAGGAAAGTTAAGGAGGAACTTTGGCCAAAGGTGGTGGAAGGCTGTCGCTGGCGGCGTCGACTAAGTGGTGGTGGTGCTTGTGACACTCTCTCGGTCAAAGTCTCCTCTCTCTCTCTCTCTCTCTCTCTCTCTCTCTCTCTCTCTCTCTCTCTCTCTCTCTCTCTCTCTCTCTCTCTCTCTCTCTCTCTCTCTCTCTCTCTCTCTCTCTCTCGAAATCCTTCGGTGATTAGCGATGTGATGTGTCAGCTATAGTGACGGCGAGATGTTTGCCCCCCCCCTGTGTGATTGCGGTGGGGGGCGGCGGGCGGCGGGGGGGCTCAGAATGTCCTGTGTTGAGTAATGTGGGTCTAATTCCAGGAAGGAGTTTAATTGATGGTTGGGAGCTGTACATCAATATATTGGCAAAGTTTTTAGTTTGTTTTTTTTCGTTTCGATGTCACTGTTTTCATTTGAGGTCTCTGTTGGTGGTGTGGGGGGTCGATAGTCGTCAAGGCCGTGGTGGTGGTGGGTGGTGGTCGTGTCTGGGGCGAGGTAGGTACTGGCACCGTAACGGCCCAGCACTGTGGAAGGTCCTGGAGAACAGCTAGAGCGTAATGAGGCGCTGTTGTCGAGATGAGCAGCGGTTGTGATGAGGGAAGCTGGGAGGAAGGTGGTGTGTATGGGGTCGTAACCTGTTTCATGAGGGCAGTGAGGAGGAGGAGGTGATGCTGAGGGAGGCAGGGAGATGTTGTGTTAGGCCTTGACCCGTGTGATGAAGGGAGGAGGGAGATGGTGCGTCAGGTCACGACCTGTGCTTGAAGTGCTTGGCGCTGACCCTAACGTAATCTCTCATGCCAGACCCATGACGTCGGTTATGACCATAATGCAATTACCACTTTTTCTAAGCATCTGTCCGCTATATATATATATATATATATATATATATATATATATATATATATATATATATATATATATATATATATATATGCTGTTCGTTCTGGTCTAAGGGATGGGAATCCAATATTCATTCCAAGTGTTTATTCAAGGTTTTGTGTGTCTTTAATCAACACTGGGTTGGTCCGTCTTTAATGGTAAGATATAAATAAGGTGGCTGGCGCTTGTCTCTTAATTTTTAAATTAGTTAACTCGAACTCATGGTGAGTTTTGCCCCGTTGTTCCGCCGCTTTGATTAACTTTTGCCAGTTTGTGTGGTGTTCATTATTCAAGCTGTTTAGGACATGGTTACGAAGGGTGGGTTTGATTCCTCTGCTTTTCTGTTTTGTCTCAATTTACATAGACATTAAGGATACTGTTATTGTCCTTGAGCAGGTAACCTCGCCATAGACCATCTGTTGTGTGATTTTCCCCATGTACTTTCCTACAGCTGGTAACCTCGTATCGTAAACCATCAGGTCTTCTATAATCCGTCCTTCCCATGTACTGTCCTTCAACAGATAACTTCGTCCTATACCATCACTGTCTACTGTCACACGTCCTTCCCATGTACTGTCCTCCTGCAGGGAGCATCTTGTCGTAAACCATCAGTTCTTTTGTTATCTGTCCTTCCCATATGCTGTTCTCTTGCACATACCCTCGTCAAAGACCATCAGGTCTCCTGATATATCCATCCCTCCTATATACTGTCCTGAAGCTGATGACCTCGTCATAGACCACCAGGTCTTGTGTTATTTGTCCTTCCCATGTACTGTCCTCCAGGAGGTAACTTCGTATCAAGAGCCATCAGGTCTTCCGTTATCTGTCCTCCCCTTGTAATCCCAAGTAACCCAGGCTCAGCTTGTTGAGATCGTGTTCACGTCTGTGACAGTCAGGTACACAGATGCTGTCTTGTTTTGATCAAGGTGGTAAAAGTTTGTTGTTCTTAGTCAGAGGTAAGAATATTTATCTCAGTGGTCAAATTAGAAGGTAAAGTTAGGGAAAAGGACAAACGGAAGAACGAAAAAAGATGAGAATAGGAAATACAGGGGAAAAAGTAGAAAGGAAATGGACTGTCCACCGAGCAGAGACGAGGTTAACCCATAGTGAGATTATATTGGATTTAGAAATAACAATACAGGATAGGATTGGAAACTGTGTCGTTGGCAATATGATGGATAGGATTATAATATGCTCTCATTAGTTGTCCATTTCTGTGATTTATGACTGTTGGGTTAGTGTGTGAAGTTGTCGCATTTATTTTCGCCCGGGATGGAATAATGATTTGGTTTTTCACCGGAATGAGATTGTGAGGATTGTAAGAAAATAATAGGAGTCTAGAATATAGACACGAATTATTTCCGTAGGCGGGAAGATGATATTTTGATCTACATGTATGTTAGAAACTACAAGCACAGACAGTATCACCGCATTCGACCAAGTATGTAACTATACATGGAGGGTTTGAGGGATCCGATCTCTTTACACTTATAGCTGAGGAAGAATAGACACTTAAGGGTCAGGACGGAGGTCAGGTCATCACACGACCAGTGGAGCCTGGAGGAAGGTGGTGCTTTTAGCCATATCATTCCTCACCAGGTGAGGTCATCTTAAGGAGTTTGAGTCTTAAGTCACAACCTGAGTCTCAGACAGGAAATCATGACCGAAGAACCATAGCTAATGATGTGCATGTGTGTGTAGACTGTATAGCTAGAGTTCATAACAATACTCCGTGGACTAGAAAGATGTTCTTTGTGTACCTCCCAATCCTGTTTATATATATATATATATATATATATATATATATATATATATATATATATATATATATATATATATATATATATATCAAATCTTCAGTAAAAAGAATTTTTGTTTCTTTGTATTAACTGTGGAGGAAGAGCCTGATTAAATTTTGCTTGATATACCATCATTACTGTAGCCCGGGCGTTCTAAGAAGTGCGTCTCATAAGTATACACATACATTGCTCTGTTTTTCTCCTGCTCTGGTTGGGGCACACATCTGGACGAAGGGTTTGAAGTATTTTCTAAGGTGTTGTGGGAGATCTGATTGTCCACAAGGTTTCTAAGGTGTTGTGGGAGATCTGATTGTCCACAAGGTTTCTAAGGTGTTGTGGGAGATCTGATTGTCCACAAGGTTTCTAAGGTGTTGTGGGAGATCTGATTGTCCACAGGAATTTGTTCATTCGTTGTAGAAGGTTTCAGAAGGTGAGTGAGTGGGGCGAAGGAAGGAGGTGGGGGAGGAATTGGTTTGGTCTGGGAGTGCAACTTGTGTCGTGTTCCTTTTAGGTCCTCAGGTGTTAGGACGGAAGACGAGTTGAACGATGCGGTGCACATATTGCAAGGTCCAGGGAGAGAGAGAGAGAGAGAATGAGAGAGAGAGAGAGAGAGAGAGAGAGAGAGAGAGAGAGAGAGAGAGAGAGAGAGAGAGAGAGAGAGAGAGAGAGAGAGTTTAGGTTGTCAGGTGCCTAGGTTGGGGAGGTCGTTTTGGGTGTTGTCATGGGAGCGTGGCACAAATCACTGACCAATATGATGTCAAAGAGACGAATTTCTTGCAAAGGAGAAAATATGAATCTCCGGGAACATTTTTGGATTATCAGAAAGCCATTTTCTTTCACTGGAGATAAGAACTGGGGTGAGGGGGGAGAAAGGCACACGGGCCTGCACCAGCTGGGGTCCCGCGCACCCTCTCTCACTATGTAGCGCGTGACCTTTCAAGTTTTCACTGGGGAAGTTTAGGCATGTTTAAATTTTCATGGAGTAGCGAGAAGGTGGGATGAGTCATGTACTGGGGTTTTCTGGGAGAGTGGGATGTGCTCCTGGGGGGTTTGGGGGATGACGTGCTGCTGGGGGTTGGTAGTGGGGGGTGACGTGTTGGTGGGGGTGGTTGTTTATGGGGTGATTATATATATATATATATATATATATATATATATATATATATATATATATATATATACACACGAATAAAGTGTATATGAACGCGCACCTTCATACAACATACAAAGCTCCATCAGCCAGGATCGAACCTGGGACCCCTTGTGCAAGAGGCAGGCATGCTAACCGCTAGGCTAAGGGACTATTCGAGTACTTAGTATTTCGAATAGTTGATTCCTATTATACAGTCCTTTAGCCTAGCGGTTAGCATGCCTGCCTCTTGCACATGGGGTCCCAGGTTCGATCCTGGCTGATGGAGCTTTGTATGATATATATATATTTTTTTTTTTTTTTTTTTTTTTTTTTTTATACTTTGTCGCTGTCTCCCGCGTTTGCGAGGTAGCGCAAGGAAACAGACGAAAGAAATGGCCCAACCCCCCCCATACACATGTACATACGTCCACACACGCAAATATACATACCTACACAGCTTTCCATGGTTTACCCCAGACGCTTCACATGCCTTGATTCAATCCACTGACAGCACGTCAACCCCTGTATACCACATCGCTCCAATTCACTCTATTCCTTGCCCTCCTTTCACCCTCCTGCATGTTCAGGCCCCGATCACACAAAATCTTTTTTCACTCCATCTTTCCACCTCCAATTTGGTCTCCCTCTTCTCCTCGTTCCCTCCACCTCCGACACATATATCCTCTTGGTCAATCTTTCCTCACTCATTCTCTCCATGTGCCCAAACCATTTCAAAACACCCTCTTCTGCTCTCTCAACCACGCTCTTTTTATTTCCACACATCTCTCTTACCCTTACGTTACTTACTCGATCAAACCACCTCACACCACACACTGTCCTCAAACATCTCATTTCCAGCACATCCATCCTCCTGCACACAACTCTATCCATAGCCCACGCCTCGCAACCATACAACATTGTTGGAACCACTATTCCTTCAAACATACCCATTTTTGCTTTCCGAGATAATGTTCTCGACTTCCACACATTTTTCAAGGCTCCCAAAATTTTCGCCCCCTCCCCCACCCTATGATCCACTTCCGCTTCCATGGTTCCATCCGCTGACAGATCCACTCCCAGATATCTAAAACACTTCACTTCCTCCAGTTTTTCTCCATTCAAACTCACCTCCCAATTGACTTGACCCTCACCCCTACTGTACCTAATAACCTTGCTCTTATTCACATTTACTCTTAACTTTCTTCTTCCACACACTTTACCAAACTCAGTCACCAGCTTCTGCAGTTTCTCACATGAATCAGCCACCAGCGCTGTATCATCAGCGAACAACAACTGACTCACTTCCCAAGCTCTCTCATCCCCAACAGACTTCATACTTGCCCCTCTTTCCAGGACTCTTGCATTTACCTCCCTAACAACCCCATCCATAAACAAATTAAACAACCATGGAGACATCACACACCCCTGCCGCAAACCTACATTCACTGAGAACCAATCACTTTCCTCTCTTCCTACACGTACACATGCCTTACATCCTCGATAAAAACTTTTCACTGCTTCTAACAACTTGCCTCCCACACCATATATTCTTAATACCTTCCACAGAGCATCTCTATCAACTCTATCATATGCCTTCTCCAGATCCATAAATGCTACATACAAATCCATTTGCTTTTCTAAGTATTTCTCACATACATTCTTCAAAGCAAACACCTGATCCACACATCCTCTACCACTTCTGAAACCGCACTGCTCTTCCCCAATCTGATGCTCTGTACATGCCTTCACCCTCTCAATCAATACCCTCCCATATAATTTACCAGGAATACTCAACAAACTTATACCTCTGTAATTTGAGCACTCACTCTTATCCCCTTTGCCTTTGTACAATGGCACTATGCACGCATTCCGCCAATCCTCAGGCACCTCACCATGAGTCATACATACATTAAATAACCTTACCAACCAGTCAACAATACAGTCACCCCCCTTTTTAATAAATTCCACTGCAATACCATCCAAACCTGCTGCCTTGCCGGCTTTCATCTTCCGCAAAGCTTTTACTACCTCTTCTCTGTTTACCAAATCATTTTCCCTAACCCTCTCACTTTGCACACCACCTCGACCAAAACACCCTATATCTGCCACTCTGTCATCAGACACATTCAACAAACCTTCAAAATACTCATTCCATCTCCTTCTCACATCACCGCTACTTGTTATCACCTCCCCATTTACGCCCTTCACTGAAGTTCCCATTTGCTCCCTTGTCTTACGCACCCTATTTACCTCCTTCCAGAACATCTTTTTATTCTCCCTAAAATTTACTGATAGTCTCTCACCCCAACTCTCATTTGCCCTTTTTTTCACCTCTTGCACCTTTCTCTTGACCTCCTGTCTCTTTCTTTTATACTTCTCCCACTCAATTGCATTTTTTCCCTGCAAAAATCGTCCAAATGCCTCTCTCTTCTCTTTCACTAATACTCTTACTTCTTCATCCCACCACTCACTACCCTTTCTAAACAGCCCACCTCCCACTCTTCTCATGCCACAAGCATCTTTTGCGCAATCCATCACTGATTCCCTAAATACATCCCATTCCTCCCCCACTCCCCTTACTTCCATTGTTCTCACCTTTTTCCATTCTGTACACAGTCTCTCCTGGTACTTCCCCACACAGGTCTCCTTCCCAAGCTCACTCACTCTCACCACCTTCTTCACCCCAACATTCACTCCTCTTTTCTGAAAACCCATACTAATCTTCACCTTAGCCTCCACAAGATAATGATCAGACATCCCTCCAGTTGCACCTCTCAGCACATTAACATCCAAAAGTCTCTCTTTCGCACGCCTGTCAATTAACACGTAATCCAATAACGCTCTCTGGCCATCTCTCCTACTTACATAAGTATACTTATGTATATCTCGCTTTTTAAACCAGGTATTCCCAATCATCAGTCCTTTTCAGCACATAAATCTACAAGCTCTTCACCATTTCCATTTACAACACTGAACACCCCATGCATACCAATTATTCCCTCAACTGCCACATTACTCACCTTTGCATTCAAATCACCCATCACTATGCACCGGTCGGGCATCAAAACGCTAATCACACTCATTCAGCTGCTCCAAAACCTTGCTCTCATGATTCATTTGTTCTTATGCAGAGTTCATAGCAACCACTAGAAATCACCTCCCATCTTTCATCAATTTTATATATTTATAATATTAATAAAATTTTAATTTTTTACATTATATATATATCAAATCTCTAAAAATTTCTGTTTCAGTATTGATTACTTCCATTACTTTGCTGATTGTCCATCATTACTGACCCGGCTTCAATGCTCCATAATTTCCAAACATCTCGTTTCTCCCTTTTCACCATCTGAGGGGTTTGAGTTTTCAGTGTGGAGCCTAAATCATCAAGGTTTCCTTTTTCGAGATCTATTGTCCACAGGTTTTCAAGTTCTTGGGAATCGATCCACAATCAATTTTAGGCACCCCATTCTGAGACTTTCGAGGTGAGTGATGAAGAAAGTGGAACGGTTGTCTGGGAGACTTCTTCCTTATTCTGTTTACCCATTTATTAGAAAGAGTAGATAGAAGGAGGGGGAGGAGATGGAGACCCCGAAGAGAATAAAAAAAGAAATGTTCGGGTCCCCTATTGGGGGTCGCTTTGTTTGCATAGCGTGACAACGCGAGAATATGATGTGAAGAATTTCTTCAAGTATATATTCCATTATTACTCATCTCAGCATGACAGAGTTAAATTTTCATCATTTCAATCTATGTTCCATAGGGCATTACGTATTTGCAGTTCAGAGTTTATTGATGATGGGTTTGAGAAGATATATTCTATCGGATCTAAGTTAAAGTACCCTAGATCTTTCTTTGATAAATCCCGTAAGTGAGCAAAGAAATCATTTGATGGAGTTGAATCCAAAACTCCCATTGACACCAAGAATCTCACAGTTCTCCCTTGTGATAATAGTTTTACTTTACTTCCCATGTTGCTTAAATCCTTTAATGTAAATGTTGCCTTCATTAACAATAATACTATAAAGAATATCTTGATTAGGAACTCACCAAAAAATTCTCCTGGATACATCTATAAAGTGCCATGTAGAAATTGTGATAAGTTTTATGTTGGGCAGACTGGTAATGATCTTTTTGTTAGACTTTAACATAAATGTAGTATAAGTACAGGACAAGAATCAATTTCCTTGTTTAATCACGTTAAAAACTATGATCATTGTACTGACTGGAGTAATGCCATCTCACTAATTAACTCCAACTCCAGTACCACGAGAAATATCATTGAATCTTCTATTATTGAATACACAAAGAATTATAGCCTTGGTATTAGTGAAGGTTTATACAAATTGGATGGCTTTATTGTTGATAAATTTTGTAAACAATTCCCCCTCTTGTTCACATGATAAGTTTATGATACGCTCGTTGTCTGTCTTGGACAATCGCATGTTTACCATATGGCGTCCTAGCAACGTCTCTTCGTTGTATATCAACTGACTGTTATATTTCTCTCTTGTGTCTCCTCTGATGATGTGATTATTACACGAAAGTGCACTTGGGAACTTATCGTGTTTCATTTTCCCCGTGGACTCATTGGAATATACTTGATCGCGCGCAAAATTGTTATCCTTTCCTATATATATATATATATATATATATATATATATATATATATATATATATATATATATATATATATACCCTACCTTACGCCAGATACCCATTCATCGAAAACCCTCATGGAGAGGATGATCAGCTGGGTTGACTTTGAGCCGGCTGCCCTGTTTGAGACTCAAACCTGGGGCCGTCGAAGTACTATTGGAAACGGAGACAAGAGCTTTACGCATGCGTTGACCCATTTTCCCGCCTGTATGTGTTGCGTCTGCATGTGAGTATGTGGGTGTTCATGAGCATCTGTGGTTGATGATTCTCTCTCTCTCTCTCTCTCTCTCTCTCTCTCTCTCTCTCTCTCTCTCTCTCTCTCTCTCTCTCTCTCTCTCTCTCTCTCGACGTTAAATAATGTCAAAGGTTTTGTTCCGGGCCGTAGTGTCAAGATGGAAGATTCTCTTTTTTTTTTTTTTTTGATGCAAGTTGAGGACTTGGGAAAGAAAGATGAGCCGGAGTAAACAGCTCCCTGCAGGTTAGCAACATAACTCGCGAAAATGCTCAAGTTTTTTCCTTACAAGAATTTTCTTCCTGGTCTTTGATACGTCTTAGGATTCTTGGTTTTGTTTTTTTCGGCATTGTCTTATGTCAGAATATTTAATTCTCGTAATTCCGTTTTCTGTATATATATTTTTATATATTTTGATGGGGGACATTACTATTATGACCTTTAATGACACTTGTTGGTCCAGTGCGTATTTAGTTAGTGACTTTGTGATGAGTGTATACATTTTGATATGAGCTGAGGACACGGGTGTATAGCGGTATACATACACACATATCCCGTGATACATGGTGAGACATCATACTGTGAGACGGTCTCGTTCATACATACGTATCCAATATACTTGGTGTGTACTTTAGACGTCCTTGACACATACATGTTTATACATAACGTTCGTGTAATGATTTATACCCTGGGACATAGAGTTATCATTCATTATCACATTATATATATTATTGTACATGGTGGCTATACAATACACATGATGCATACAAACTACGAAAATAGATGTAATGATTGCTCTCTGAAATACATAAACTTCCGTTGTACATAATCGTAACTTATAATATATATATATATATATATATATATATATATATATATATATATATATATATATATATATATATATATAAATACATTGATACATGCAAGTTCACACGCGATACAGTTCCACATGTGCCGGTTACAGGGCCATGTATGATGCAGCTCAGTGCTAAGTCATCTACTGTGCTTCAATTTCAGGGGATATTACCATAGAATGGCCTTCACGACACAAGTCATAGAAAACGCACGTGGTGCTAACATCCCGGAACCCACTAAACCAAAGAAACGATTTTGTTATATTTGAAAGGCATATGAAAGTTTTTTTCTTATATTTATATATTCTCAATTTTAAAATATTTTTCGTCGTGTAAATTTAATAGCAGTCGTGTGTTGGAAACGTGGAAGTGTAAATATTTGCATACCTGTGTGTGAAATGATACCTCGCGCCGGGTGTGGACGAAACAAGTGGAGGGTTGTGACAAGGGTAGCTACCCATCCGTCATTGGGAGGATGAACCAGACAGCTGTTCTGACGGTGCGAATACAATGGTATACCATGTGAACGGGGAACTGGTCTCTATATCAGTTGTGTGGAGGGGATACAGACCCTGCTGGCCATCATGGATGTGTGGTTGGGAGCGTAGATTGTAGAGGTTAGGCAGTGGCTGAGGGTCCAAAACATGTTTACATAGACAATCACATGTTTACCAAATGGCGTCCTAGCTTCGTCTCCTCGATGTATGTCAACTGACTGTTATATTTCTCTCTTGTATCCCCCCTGATGATGTGATTATTACACGAAAGTGCACTAGGGAACTTTACGTGTTTCATTTTCCCCGTGGACTCATAGGAATATATATATATAATGTATGTATGTATACTGTGAAGTATCTTTTACACATGCTGATATAAAAATCTAGAAACGCTCGCCATTACACGACGGTACGTCGTCGTGCTCCAGTGTCGTACCGTCGTCGTGCTCCAGTGTCGTAACGTCGTCGTGCTCCAGGGTCGTACCGTCGTCGTGCCCCAGGGTAGTACCGTCGTCTTGCTCCAGGGTCGTACCGTCGTCATGCACTAGGGTCGTACCGTCGCGCTCCGTGAAGGTGAATACAGGATTAGTACAATACGTGGAACACCGCACTGCCAGTTGTCACCAGTTATATTCCGCTGTGATTGGCTCGTCAGACGCTACGTCAGCAGATTAATGAATGATTTTTTTTTTTTACAGTGTAACAAAATTGCTGCTTAAATGGCCGCATCAAATACAGGATTTCAGAACATTAGTAACTACAGTTTATAATGTGCGTTGATTGGACGTTTTCATATTCATTTTAGTCCTTGTGATCTGGTGTACTTCATGACGTACGGTGCGTTTCTTAAAAACTAACATAATTACTTACTAATCCTCTCCGTCTCATTGTATCCCGCTGACGTTTAGTATTTTCATCTTTTACGGATACGTGTTGTTTCCTGTGCACCAAAGCCACTCTGTAACTAACCGCCAAACCCCAGGTGGAAATAAAAATGCTTACCCTTGCCTCACACTGCAGTAACCTCTACTGACAGACCCCCCCAAGCAAATGACACACTGACACACACACACACACACACACACACACACACACACACACACTGAAATAACACGACAAGCAGTAAACATCCGATCTTCCAATTCGATCTTGAATTCCAAAACGCTAAATATACACCCACCATGAACCACACTCCCCAGACAAACACGAGTCACGCTCTCCCGCCTGTGCTCTGGACGTCCTCCATCATCACTACAACACTACAAACAACGTTTCAATCTATCCCAAGACCCTTCATGCCCACTAACCATGAGTGTTGCAGGAGCCGCATAGACACAGAAGTGACTCCTTGGGCAGGAATATATATATATATATATATATATATATATATATATATATATATATATATATATATATATATTATATATATATATATATATATATATATATATATATTTTTTTTTTTTAATTTTTTTTTTTAATTTTTTTTTTTTTTTTTTTTTTTTTTTATTTTCCAAAAGAAGGAACAGAGAAGAGGTCCAGGTGAGGATATTCCCTCAAAGGCCCAGTCCTCTGTTCTTAACGCTACCTCGCTATCGCGGGAAATAGCGAATAGTATAAAAAGAAAAAAAAAAAAAATGGTGTATGTGTGTGTGTGTGTGTGCTTTTTGATGTCGAAATGCCGCTGCTGTCATAACAGTAAACGAACTCTCTCTTACCAGCAGAGCAGTTTGCAGAATTCATTCACAAATAATAAGTCACTTCGTACTTGGAGCTCTGTCAGGCACGACCGAAAAGAGAGGGGAGGGGGGGAGACACCTCCCCCCTCCCCCTACTGATTTTTTTTTGTGATTGGAAATTGTATTACTGATCACATGGCGTCTTTATCGCCTTATCGATGGCGTCACCCCGTATCTGTGACGTCACGGGCCACGGGAACCAATCAGAAGGGACGATGTGAAGGCTGATATGACTCTGATAACATACGTCACTCGTCACGATCCCAGTATGCACGGAAGAACTTCTAATGAACGAGATTATTTTTCCCCCAAATGGAATAGGAGAGAAAAACACCAATCTATTAACTCCATTGTGTGTGTGTGTGTGTGTGTGTGTGTGTGTGTGTGTGTGTGTGTGTGTGTGTGTGTGTGTGTGTGTGTGTGTGTGTGTGTGTGTGTGTGTGTGTGTGTGTGTGTGTGTGTGTGTGTGTGTGTGTGTGTGTGTTTAGGTCTTGCTTACTTCCATAGGTTCAGTCTGGTGTTGAGGACGTGTTGCATCTATTGTATCTTCAATCGGTGTCAAGTGTACAAAGACAGTGTAGGTAAATACTGGTTTTGTATTGAGGGGTTTTGATTCCGTTGTGAAGTACAAACGACTTTAACGGTCGCTTGACGAAGGAGCTTGACGAAGGAGCTTGACGAAGGATTTTGAGTATTGTTATTAATAGTTTTCGCAGTGATACAGGGAGTCATGGTGGGTGACACTGCCTTCAGTGAAGTTACAGTGAGGTGACACGTTCGTGATATGTTGAGATATCGTTTTCCAACACATGGGAAGGACAGATAACACAAGACCTGGTGGTCTATGATGAGGTTATTTGCTGGAGGACAGTGCAATGAAGGACAGATAAACAAGACCTGATGGTCTATGACCAGGTTATCTGCTGGAGGACAGTACATGGGAAGGACAGATAACACAAGACCTGATGGTCTATGACGAGGTTATCTACTGGAGGACAGTACATGGGAAGGACAGATAACACAAGACCTGATGGTTTATGACGAGGTTATCCGCTGGAGGACAGTACATGGGAAGGACAGATAACACAAAACCTGATGGTCTATGACGAGGTTATCTGCTAGAGGACAGCACATGGGAAGGACAGGTGACAGAAGACCTGATGGTCCATGACGAGGTTATCTACTGGAGGACAGTACATGGGAAGGACAGATAACACAAGACCCGGTGGTCTATGACGAGGTTATCTGCTGGAGGACAGTACATGGGAAGGACAAATAACACAAGACCTGGTGGTCTATGACGAGGTTATTTGCTGGAGGACAGTGCAATGAAGGACAGATAACACAAGACCTGGTGGTCTATGACCAGGTTATCTGCTGGAGGACAGTACATGGGAAGGACAGATAACACAAGACCTGATGGTCTATGACCAGGTTAACTACCGGAGGACAGTACATGGGAAGGACAGATAACACAAGACCTGGTGGTCTATGACGAGGATATATGCTGGAGGACATTAACGATATCTCCTAACCCTAACCTTTCTCCCATACGCCAGCGAGGCAGGCCAAGCGAACACCGACCCACAGGGGAGGAGACACATCGAGCTCCAGGCAGTAGGAAAACTCAAGTAAGTACGTGCGGGAGATTTTAGGTTGTTCAAGGGCTTCCACCACTGCGTCGGCTGCGTTGATGGTGGACACCGTCAGTAGAGGGGCGAGGAGTCGTAAGCAGTGCTGACCCTGTCGTCATATATTGTGTATCCAGATTATTGCACTTACTTGTCATATTTTCACCTCGTACTGGGCGCTAATATCCTCCATGGTTAGGTCGTTAAGGACCTTTTTTTTTTTCTATGTATAGTATTTTGAAATACATCCAGAATGGATATGATTATCCTTTTTATTTCTCTCAAAGTTATTCTAAAACTAGGGTGACCTGCTGCTGGTCGCTGGCCACAGGACAAAGATAACACAAAAGAAACTCGTAAATTAAATGTAATTCTTGTAAAGCAATTTAAATGTAATTCTTTTAGAGGAAGTTGAATGTAATTCTTGTAAAGCAATTTAAATGTAATTCTTGTAGAGCAAGTTAAATGTAATTCTTGTAAAGCATCAAAAATTATTTTACTTCAGTGTATGTAACATTACCTGACGAACAAAACCCACAACATACGGACAAAATGATAAAAAAAAAAAATCATTGAAGTTTCAAGTGACAAATGTGTAGGTTGGGAATATCAGTGACCATGTGTAGGTTGGGGTATTTGATGACTAGAATCTTATTGCTAATTAATATGAACTGGCTTAACGTATGTCCCTTTGATCTCTCCTGACGTCATTTTGAAGCCCCCGTTCCCCTCCCCCCCCTCCCATGTATTTTCTTTTGATATCGTTCACTTATAAATTTCCACTAATGACTGTCTGTCAGGTTGTATCTAATCTCTCTCTGGTGGATGACGGCCTCCCTCACAGTTCGGTGTATCCGTTGCTGGAACGTGCGTTGCTGGCCTTAGCACAGTTGGTCTGGCCTTACGGGAGTAGTTTTGGTAATCTTGACTTCTTTCGGGTAGGGCTGTTGGCAGTTCTTGTTATCCTGAGGTAGGGAGAAAGAGGGGTGTGGCGCGCGCGCGCGCGCACACACAAACACACACACACACACACACACACACACACACACACACACACACACGCATTGGGCTCTCCGATATCCCTGTGCTGCATTGCTAAGCGGTGGAAAGTTTAAAAGTAAATATGATTATCAATAACTTCACGGAGACCCGCCATCGCCTTCTTCCCTTGGAGATCTGTAAGACTCCGTCCAGCTGGAGTGTCCTGTACCACGCCCCTTGTAAAATGACTCCTGCAGCAATGATACCAGGTCTTGCGCCACAGCAGCTATGACCTTCACAAAGCCTTTGGTACGACAGTGACCCGTGAAATATACACGATGCGAAGATATCTTTTTACCCAAGGAGACTGCGGCTCCCTGAAACAGTGTTGCATCAGCCAGTAGGATGGGAGACTAGAAAATAAAAATCATGTGGTTTGATTGAGGAGGAGACTACTTCCTCCTCCTCCTCCTCCTCTTTCTTCGCCTTCGTCAGTCACATCTCCAACGTTAAAACAGCTCAAGTTAAGCACCAGTCACTTCGCCACCATCTGCCGGAGTCTTCAACCAACCTTTCTGCCCTAGAGACATGTGGGTTCCTGGAACGTAATCCACACACATGGGTTCCTGGAACCTAATCCACAAGACAGAAGGGTTCTCTCCATCCCTCACATAACACTTTATCCCCAACACCGCCTGCTTATCAGCGTGTCCCTCCAAGCCTCAATACTCACTGCCTCCATACATGAAACGGTTACACCTCCTCACAGTAGAGTGTTCTGTTTTTTGTATCCATCAGTTTACCTCTGAAACTCGACAAGTACTTCTCCCCTGAGCTACTAAAACCCCTGTGTTACATTATTACATGATTGTCTTCAGCATTCCCTACCATGGCGGCAGACTTCAGAGAAACAGAGAGAATTATTGTCACTGGCTTGCAAGACCAGAGCCTAGAAGGCAGCAGAGGATTCACCTCAAAAATGAGGCAGTGAATAAGAGAAAATGGGACGCTTGGTGAATGTTTCTTCACGCAGGTTTCTGCTGTTGAATTACCCGGGTGTTTGAGAATTTCTTAAAACCTGTGGTTCGCTGTAGACGAAGGTGATCTCACTGTGCCTTCTGCAGTAGTGAAGCTCCTGAAGTGAGGACTGAGTGAGAGGATACAAGTGTCTGGGTAATGTGGCAACAGATACCTGAATGGATGGTCTTTAACCCTCCTGAACACGACGGTGCGGCCCCAGGGTATGATGGCCCCGGCCTCTGCCCAAGCCCTTTTTAAGTCAGGTCAAAAGCTAGGCCATTATACCCAAAGGCCGTACAGTTTTTGTGGAAGGGATCGTACCATCGCCCTCTAGCATAGTACTGTCGTGCTTATGGATCGTACTGTCGTGCTGGAGGATCGTAAAGTCATTCTGAAGGATCGTACCGTCGTGCTGAAGGATCATAGCGTCGTGCTGAAGGATCGTTCCCTCGTGCTTAAGGATCGTACCGTCGTGCTCAAAGACCGTACCGTCGCGCTGAAGCACCGTACCGTCGAGCGTGAGCGGGGGGTACACACAGGTACCTGATTTTTCACGAAGGTTAAGAAGATCGCGATGCATGACTCCCCCACCTTCGCCCCTACCACCACCCACCACTCACTGGGGAGGAGACAAGCTCAGCACCTCGCCTCTCCACATTACTTACCACCTGAACGTCAGAGACCATTAGAAACCTCAGAGGAAATAATTCCATATTCTCATGGCCTCAAAGCGATCAAGAATGATCACTTTCTTCCTCCCTTCTCATTTTCCCACACTCTTCTCGAGCCCAGACACACGTCTACCGTAGATCACCCAGCCCTCCACTTGGATGGAACTGTATTCAAGAAGCAACAGAAATGCGAAATCGAAACCAGGACGTCGTTAATTGAATTTGTCCTCCGAAGGGCACGGAATATTGAGCCCCTGCTCCACGAGGCGTAAACAGATAATATATATGATATATGAATAAATATATATATATATATATATATATATATATATATATATATATATATATATATATATATATGTGTGTATGTATGTGTGTGTGTGTGATAAGAGAGAAGAGGATTCTAAATCATTTCAAGGCAGACGGACTAAATGAAGGTACATCCTGAAGGTGGATCTCCTAAATGAAGACGTCTTCTTATCAGGCAAGACAACGAGGCAATTATATCAGTCATCACCATCAACATACACGTGTATGACAAAGTAATTAAGTTCCGGGGACGATAATGATGATTAAGTCGGTTACCTTTATATTCCCCCGGACGAAGCTAATTAAGTTTTTCCTTTTCTTTTCGGAAAGGTTTCACAAAGTTGAGAGTTCATATAAAAAAAAAAATGTCTTGGTTAATATAGTGATATAATGTTATAAGAGGAGGCTTCTGTATAATGCCTCTTCTCAGTAGCCCCAGCCTTGGCTGCCTCCGGTAGCTGGGAAATGTGGTCTCCTTTTGCTGTGAGACGTTCTGTGAGAGAAGGTGGACTCCCAGAGTGAGACATTCTTGTCCAAGGTGACTTTTCACTCGCGGTGTAACGTCTCGCAGGGGTAGCCCGGTAACACACACACACACACACACACACACCTTCACTGAGTGTATAACTCTCCCCTTTGTTGACCAAAGCCTTGATCATAACGGATCACGGTAATTCATCATAAACATGTAAACAATAACGTATGTAAAGAAGTGGTCTCGTTATACCGACATCCAGTATGCTGCAAACGTTACTTCTCTTAATTCACATCCGAGGCATGATAAATGTTTGATTATAATCTGTATGTAACAAATGTCAGAGCCTGACTCCTGACGTGGAAGTCAATCAACATAAATATTCTGAATCGATTCAGATCCTCTTTGTTACGTAGATACGCAACAGACCACATACACCCAAGTGGCCTGAACACCACTTAAAAAAAAATGGGTAGAACAGTCGAAATGGCATCGCAGAGTGTGTTCTAGTTCTTCCTCTGTTCCGAGAACACCTCATACACTGCACAGGTCCGAACCCAAGGGTAAACAAGGGGTTTCCGAGAAACGTATATCTGACGAACCTGTATAATTAACGTTCGTCAGACGTTAAAGACTTTAATTGTGTCGTCTATAAGTACCAAGGCTTCCATGTAAACCATGACACGACCAGAACATCTGATAGTGTCCACTGTATTTCGTTGAACACCAGGTCTCACGCTGGACACCACCGCCACCACACACCCGCAAGACATGACGACGAATTGCACACCCACTCACATGATTCACCTTCTGCCTGCCTCTCGCGGTGTCTTGCGTCGCTGTGATAACCTCTCCCACCTCTCCTCACTCACCCACTCACAATCACCCTTTATTCGTCTTCTATCTATGAGAACTTCACTTGATCTCTTCCTGGCGGACAACTAGAAGACATGCGCTATCTCCATCCGGGAACTATATCTTAGAATTGTGACCGAGCAGCATCATATAGCCCGTCCATCTCCCACAGGTTATTATGTCTGCTCTTGAGCTCTGAGGAAGGACGGTGACTCAGGAGCACCACCTCGTCAACACCACCAGCAGGAGAGGGGGAAAAGTCTGTTTTACATGACGTCTGTCCTCCCCAGTAAGACTCGTGTCGGAAGTCGAGAACCTTCACGAATTATTAAATTTGGTCGTGGACGTCTAGACGGGTTGAGGAGCAATCCCGATCCACGTTATAAGGGGCAGCACACACACACACACACACACACACACACACACACACACACACACACACGCACACACACACACGCACGTACACACGCACGCACAGATCACTTCGAGCAAGCCACCGTCTCCCACAGCACTAAATGAAGGTTGCCGCTCACCGCTGATTTTCCTTCAATCATTTATCGAGTTTTCTTCTTTTTTTTCCGTGTCATTTACCGGGTTTTCATCGTATCGTTTATCAGCTTTTGACCGAGTGATTCATCAGGTTTCCATCCCCATCATTTATGAGGTTTTTGTCATGTCATTTGTTTAGTTTTAGTCGCGTTATTTATCAAGTTTTAAGGTTTTATTTATGCTTTTTATCGCGTCATTCATTGGGACTTTCAACACATCATTTATTGGATTTTCCTAGCGTCAGTTGTCAGGTTTTTATTCCTTCATATTATATTTATCGGGTCTCACCACGTCACATATACAAGATATTTATCGCGTCGTTTATTTTCCTGTTTTTATCACGTCTTTATCGTTATTTTAACGTGTCATATATATATATATATATATGGGTTTTTCCATCGTTTATCAGGTTTTTATTGCGTAATATCAAAAATTTTCCTCGTTATTTATCAGGTTTTTATCGCGTGATATGTAAATTTTTCCTAGTTATTTATCAATCTTTTTTTTTAACCACGTCATTAACCGGAGTTTTATCACATCGTACGTAAGATTTTTCTATCGTTATTAATTAGTTATTTTATCTTTCGAGGTTTTTATCGCATCAGAAAATCAATTTTATAATCGCGTCAGTTTATAATCGCGTCAGTTTATAATCGCGTCAGTTTATAATCGCGTCAGTGTATAATCGCGTCAGTGTATAATCGCGTCAGTTATCGAGATGTTATCAGGTACACACACACATATATACGATGGTCAACGTGATTAATCCTGGATGGTAGAGGGAGGCACTAAGGCCAGAGGATCCCATGCACCAGGAAGATCTTCAAAGGCAGATGCATATTCTTTTTTGGGTCGCCTCCTGACTACGATTCTCCATCCGGGAGCCTTTATACCTCGGAGCACCGATAACAGCAGACGACGCTGTGTGTGTGTGTGTGTGTGTGTGTGTGTGTGTGTGTGTGTGTGTGTGTGTGTGTGTACACTTCCCCCCAATAGCTTCCTCCCAATAGCTTTCGACGGGGAATTTAAAAAGCCAAACAAATCCTGACAGCATCTCGGGTGGAGGATCTCCCAAAGGCATTTCATACTAAGTTTCCCTTCCAGTGGAGTCCCCTGGTTACATTATTTAACGTGGCTGTGTGGGACTCGTGCCGCTCCCTCGCACAACGATCTCCCGGAGTCGAATCCTGAGGAGAGAGAGGAGGAGGAGGAAGAGGAGGAGGAGGTCCTTAGGCCTCAGAGGGAAAGATGGGTTTTCTATCTTCATGAAAGGAAGAGATGAGAAATCTTCTCCCTGGGAAAGGAGGAAGACGTGGCCCCGGGAAAGGAGGAAGACGTGGCCCCGGGAAAGGAGGAAGACGTGGCCCCGGGAAAGGAGGAAGGAAGGGGTCCTGCCTGTCCTCAATATGAGGTGAAAGCAGGAGGTCTTGTCCCCAGTTAAGGAGAGAGGAGATGAAAAAAGAAAAAAAGCGAGAGAGATTTTGGTCTCTGGAAAGGAAGAAGTCCTGTCCTGTGGAAAGGAGGAAGGGACGGGTCGTACCTCAATCAATGGAGAAAGGAAGACGTCAGGAAGGGAGGTCCTGGTCTCGTGAAAAGAAAGCGAGACTCCTGGCCTCTGGAGAGGAAGGAGTCCTTCCCTCCTAGAAAGGAGTTGGTCCTTGCCTCTGGGAAATGAGGAAGGCAGTCGTGATCCCGGGAGAGGAGAAGGGAAAAAAAGTTCCTGGTCTCGGGAAGGAAGGAGGTAGGAGGCCCTGGCCTCGGGGAGGAAGGAGGAAGGTTGAGGGACGGAGATCCTCGCCCACGCAGCCTAAATTTAACCCCTTCGACCTGACTGGCCCAGGAGCGTGTTAGAGCTCTATAAATACTCACGGTTGTTGTCACACAGACGTGTTAGCTCTACCAGAGCTCTCGGTGGTGGAGCGGACGGGGGGCTCAACTCCCTCCACACCTACCTCCCCACCTGCCTACCCTTCCCTACCTCCCCCTCCTCCTCTCCCTACTACAC
Organism: Panulirus ornatus; assembly: GCF_036320965.1. Classification (NCBI taxonomy): domain Eukaryota; kingdom Metazoa; phylum Arthropoda; class Malacostraca; order Decapoda; family Palinuridae; genus Panulirus; species Panulirus ornatus. The sequence goes on from NC_092242.1 coordinate 59,574,223, forward strand.
TCCATTCACACCTGCTTAATTAGCGTGGCTCATTACGCGTCTGTTTTAATTGACTTTTTCACCACTCCGGCGCATAATGCATGTGTTAATAGATATGTTCGACCAGCCTCTTGTATTATACATCTGTTGTATTGATCCCCGTGGTGCAGGTGGGCATGTGCTGGGCTATAGATCACCAGTCTTTTTTCGCTAGGGGTTTTGTCGTCGGTGATGACCCTTGATCACGACGGGGCGACCCTTGAACACGACGGGACGACGCTTGAACACGATGGGACGACGCTTGAGCACGACGGGACGACGCTTGAACACGATGGGACGACGCTTGAACACGATGGGACGACCCTTGAACACGACGGGACGACGCTTGAACACGATGGGACGACCCTTGAACACGACGGGACGACGCTTGAACACGATGGGACGACGCTTGAGCACGACGGGACGACGCTTGAACACGACGGGACGACGCTTGAACACGATGGGACGACCCTTGAACACGACGGGACGACGCTTGAACACGATGGGACGACCCTTGAACACGACGGGACGACGCTTGAACACGATGGGACGACGCTTGAGCACGACGGGACGACGCTTGAACACGATGGGACGACCCTTTGAGCACGATGGGACGACCCTTGAACACGATGGGACGACCCTTGAACACGACGGGACGACCCTTGAACACGATGGAACGACGCTTGAACACGACGGGACGACCCTTGAACACGACGGGACGACCCTTGAACACGATGGAACGACGCTTGAACACGACGGGACGACCCTTGAACACGATGGGACGACCCTTTGAGCACGACGGTGCGATTCTAGACCACGATTAAGCGACCCTTGAGCACGAAGGTGCGATCCTTCAGTATGATGACCTTGGGCATTTCACCTGGCCTTAATTAAGGGGAAAACCTTCATATGTAAGGGTCGGAACGCCGTGTTCAAGGATGTAGCATCGCACCTTAGGATATACTGTCGTGCTCAAGGGTCGCACCTGTCGCTGCTCAAGGGTCGTACCGTTATGGTCAAGGGTCGCACCGTCGTGCTCAAGGGTCGCACCGTCGTAGTCAAGGGTCGTACCGTCGTGCTCAAGGAAGGCACCCATCGTGTTCTACGATGTACCGTCGTGTTCAAGGGTCGCACCGTCGTGTTCAAGGGAAGTTACTTTCGTGATCAAGGGACGCACCGTCAGTGACCTTGAGGTCACTGACGGTGCGTCCCTTGATACATTAATCTTTAAACTGTAAACACATGGCTGATCACAAACTTTCAGCGTAACTCACGCCTGTGTTGTGTATTAGGACTTGTGCGAGGGTGCTGTGCCATACAAGCACCTGTCATATGGACTCGATAGTGAGACTGATTAGTTATACAAGACCTGCATTGTCAGGTCGGTCGTATCATACATCTATAGGTTTTTTTTTTTTAACTTGTGGAACGAGGTGTTTGTATAATACAGTGCTGTAATGTTACCCGTGTGAAAAGCTGGTTGTACTGTATATTTTTTTTTTTTTTTATACTTTGTCGCTGTCTCCCGCGTTTGCGAGGTAGCGCAAGGAAACAGACGAAAGAAATGGCCCAACCCCCCCCCCCCATACACATGTACATACACACGTCCACACACGCAAATATACATACCTACACAGCTTTCCATGGTTTACCCCAGACGCTTCACATGCCTTGCTTCAATCCACTGACAGCACGTCAACCCCTGTATACCACATGACTCCAATTCACTCTATTTCTTGCCCTCCTTTCACCCTCCTGCATGTTCAGGCCCCGATCACACAAAATCTTTTTCACTCCATCTTTCCACCTCCAATTTGGTCTCCCTCTTCTCCTCGTTCCCTCCACCTCCGACACATATATCCTCTTGGTCAATCTCTCCTCACTCATTCTCTCCATGTGCCCAAACCATTTCAAAACACCCTCTTCTGCTCTCTCAACCACGCTCTTTTTATTTCCACACATCTCTCTTACCCTTACGTTACTTACTCGATCAAACCACCTCACACCACACATTGTCCTCAAACATCTCATTTCCAGCACATCCATCCTCCTGCGCACATCTCTATCCATAGCCCACGCCTCGCAACCATACAACATTGTTGGAACCACTATTCCCTCAAACATACCCATTTTTGCTTTCCGAGATAGTGTTCTCGACTTCCACACATTTTTCAAGGCTCCCAAAATTTTCGCCCCCTCCCCCACCCTATGATCCACTTCCGCTTCCATGGTTCCATCCGCTGACAGATCCACTCCCAGATATCTAAAACACTTCACTTCCTCCAGTTTTTCTCCATTCAAACTCACCTCCCAATTGACTTGACCCTCACCCCTACTGTACCTAATAACCTTGCTCTTATTCACATTTACTCTCAACTTTCTTCTTCCACACACTTTACCAAACTCAGTCACCAGCTTCTGCAGTTTCTCACATGAATCAGCCACCAGCGCTGTATCATCAGCGAACAACAACTGACTCACTTCCCAAGCTCTCTCATCCCCAACAGACTTCATACTTGCCCCTCTTTCCAGGACTCTTGCATTTACCTCCCTTACAACCCCATCCATAAACAAATTAAACAACCATGGAGACATCACACACCCCTGCCGCAAACCTACATTCACTGAGAACCAATCACTTTCCTCTCTTCCTACACGTACACATGCCTTACATCCTCGATAAAAACTTTTCACTGCTTCTAACAACTTGCCTCCCACACCATATATTCTTAATACCTTCCACAGAGCATCTCTATCAACTCTATCATATGCCTTCTCCAGATCCATAAATGCTACATACAAATCCATTTGCTTTTCTAAGTATTTCTCACATACATTCTTCAAAGCAAACACCTGATCCACACATCCTCTACCACTTCTGAAACCACACTGCTCTTCCCCAATCTGATGCTCTGTACATGCCTTCACCCTCTCAATCAATACCCTCCCATATAATTTACCAGGAATACTCAACAAACTTATACCTCTGTACTGTATATATATATATATATATATATATATATATATATATATATATATATATATATATATATAGAGAGAGAGAGAGAGAGAGAGAGAGAGAGAGAGAGAGAGAGACAGAGAGACAGAGAGAGGGACACGTTCCTTGTTTGACGCACCTGGTGGGGATGCCGTTCAGTCTCGGGCATTTCATTTAGAGGATGGACGACGTAGGGAAACATATATGTTGCTGTACGTGACTGAAGCAGGTGGACTAATATCCTGGAAAAGAAATAGATAAAACAAAATACCTCCCTGATTTCTCTGACGGAGTTGTGCGTTGGTGTGGGTGGAGAGGGACTGGAACGAGGGAGTAACACGAGGAAGACACAATGAGCAACGCCCCCGCAACACAAGGAGCAACGCCCCCGCAACACAAGGAGCAACGCCTCCGCAGCACAAGGAGCAACGCCCCCGCAACACAAGGAGCAACGCCCCCGCAACACAAGGAGCAACGCCTCCGCAGCACAAGGAGCAACGCCCCACGAACAAAACAAGAGACAAACACAATTACCAACTCGCGTAAAAATGACAGAGCAACACAGGGAAGTACAAACACCATAAGCAACACAGGGGAATACAAACACCATAAGCAACACAGGGGAATACAAACACCATAAGCAACACAGGGGAATACAAACACCATAAGCAACACAGGGGAATACAAACACCATAAGCAACACAGGGGAATACAAACACCATAAGCAACACAGGGGAATACAAACACCATAAGCAACACAGATGAATACAAACACCATAAGCAACACAGGGGAATACAAACACCATAAGCAACACAGATGAATACAAACACCATAAGCAACACAGGGGAATACAAACACCATAAGCAACACAGGGGAATACAAACACCATAAGCAACACAGATGAATACAAACACCATAAGCAACACAGGGGAATACAAACACCATAAGCAACACAGATGAATACAAACACCATAAGCAACACAGGGGAATACAAACACCGTAACCAACACAAGGAACGGAGAACAACACAAGAAGTCAGAAAACTGAGCAACTCAAAAGAAAAGAAAAATGTTAGAGGAAACACGAGACGCAAACACTGGAAGGCTCTCAAGAAGCAAACACTAGAAGCAATGAAAGGGAGCCAACAGTGTGGGGCAACAGACGGTGGCAACGGTCTGGGGCAACAGACGGTGGCAACGGTCTGGGGCAACAGACGGTGGCAACGGTCTGGGGCAACAGACGGTAGGAACGGTCTCGGGCAACAGACAGTGGCATCGGTCTGGGGTAACAGACGGAGGCAACGGTCTGGGGCAACAGACGGTAGGAACGGTCTGGGGCAACAGACGGTAGGAACGGTCTCGGGCAACAGACAGTGGCATCGGTCTGGGGTAACAGACGGAGGCAACGGTCTGGGGCAACAGACGGTAGGAACGGTCTGGGGCAACAGACGGTAGGAACGGTCTCGGGCAACAGACAGTGGCATCGGTCTGGGGTAACAGACGGAGGCAACGGTCTGGGGCAACAGACGGTGGGAACGGTCTGGGGCAACAGACGGTAGGAACGGTCTCGGGCAACAGACAGTGGCATCAGTCTGGGGCAACAGATGGAGCCAAGTCTGGGGCAACAGACGGAGCCAACAGTTTGGGGCAACAGACGGAGGCAAATGGAATAAGACACACGAGGAGGAGGAGCAGCAAACATTTATCTGCCGCTCAGTCACCGCTCAACCTTCACTGACTTCAGTAAACAATGGCAGCGAACTGTGCTCCAGCGTTGCTCAGCTCTCGTGAAAGAATTGGTCTTTATTTTGACATGGAACATTTGGGGGAAAAATGCCTTTTTTTTTTTTCTAGAAAGCCAGGCTTTAGGGCCTTTTTTCTTAAAAGGTCAGGCCTCAGGGCCCTTTTTCTAGAAAGTAAGGCTTCAGGGCCTTTTTTTTTTGCGTCAGGCTTCACGGCCTTTTTTTTTAGATTAGGCTTCAGGGCTTTTTTTTTTTTTTTAGAGAGAGAGAGTCAGGCTTCAAGGCCTTTTTTCCATACCATTAGTTTTCTATGGCCAGAGTAAACTTAGATCTCATGCTGATTATTTTCTTTCTTCTGAAGTGCCAAATATCATGTACGTTCTGGTCTGTGGTTCCTGGTAATGTTTAACTATAAACTGACAAAAGTTTCCTATGTTCAGGTCTATGGCTGTTGGTAATTATAGGTTTTTTCTGTATCATACCCCCAAAAAAATGGTAATTATAGTTTATTTCTATCATACTCCTAAATAAATTTTTTGCGAGGTCAAACTTGACTTCCTTTGGGCCGTAACCAGGGCACTGCTGCATCCCTTCACAGGCTCCTGCTGGGACGACCATCGAACTCCTTCCCCATGTCGAAGGTGTCTGTCCCTCACCTAGTGTCGTCCGTCCCTCACCTGGAAGTTTCTTGCGTGATTAAGACTCTGTGTTTTAGCAGTTCCGAGCGTCATCCTGCGCTGCCAGGCACACCACGACCCTCCCAGGCATCGAGACGCAACTTGAAATTCCTTTTGCTTTTTCTTGGTATGCGTAAGCGATCCCGTCATTTACGGTATAATGATAGCTTAGAAGCCTTTGCGTACAAGAGAGAGAGAGAGAGAGAGAGAGAGAGAGAGAGAGAGAGAGAGAGAGAGAGAGAGAGAGAGAAATATGCGTATTTCACGAAACCCGTTAGTACCATTGGCAGCTGGACAAATACCACAAAGGCTATGTACAAAGGAAGTGAATAGTACATTAGACAGTTGGATATCTCATTTTCGAGGAAAGGTGGCAGAGAGTAAGAGGAAACCGTTCACAATACACATTCGGGCTTCCATTGTGAACAGCTGGGTCACCCAGACTACCTCGCTTGCCCCGCTGTGTTATCCGACTTAATGACATCGTCTCCTCCTACGTAGGTGATCTCAGGGTTAATGGTCTTGCAGTCACACTGACTGAGCACATATGGATTTGTAAACACTTATTGGTCAATACTGGGCCACTGAAGATGACGTTATGATCAGAAGGGCGAACACATTTCGAAGAACATGTTAAGCCACACAGATTTCGAAGAACATCTTAAGCCACACACATTTCGAAGAACATCTTAAGCCACACACATTTCGAAGAACATCTTAAGCCACACACATTTCGAAGAACATCTTAAGCCACACACATTTCGAAGAACATCTTAAGCCACACACAGTTCGAAGAACATGTTAAGCCACACACATTTCGAAGAACATGTTGAGCCACACACTGAAGCCAGTAAGCAACAGTGGTCATAACACGACCGAGATGACATCATAGGTCAAGAGGTCATGATACCGGATGACCTCTCCATTGGGGGAACACAGAAAAAAGAACTGTTGCTATAATTATTGGGTACTGAATCATTTATACCAGAGAGGGAAGACTCAGAGACGACCAGGATTCATTTATCGTCGAGAAAGTTCTTGAAAGTTTTATCAACTTTACATGAGTTTATGCTGTCGTCTGTGTCACCTTTGTGACCTGTTTTATGTGATTGAGGTCAGTTCTAGGTCAGGTAGAGGGAGGGTCACAGTGACTCTTTTGCTTCAACCTCGCTTCTCACTGATCACAAGGTCACTGAACCCCATTACATATTTCATTCAGTTCTGTCTCCATAACCTTTAATGTGTCTATTTTCTGTAACTTGCCATCTGACGATGAGGTAACACACGAAAGCGCTCACGATTCTCGTGTTTCCGTTTCCTATCGCTGATTCTGCATAGATGAAGTCACGTGTTTGTTGTCATTTGCTTATATATATATATATATATATATATATATATATATATCCCTGAAATATATTCTGGACATGCGAAATACCTGCACATTACGCCTCTCCGCGAAGCCGATTGTAAAAAAAACTAAAGAATCCCTAAGATTAAAGGTCGGTAAATTACTTTTAAAGCCTGCTGCTGCTGCTACCACTACTACTACTCCCTCACAGGTTCCCGTGCTTGCTCAACTCAGCCAACTTAATATCGAGGGTAATGTGAAACTCCTGGAAGACAAACTGTAAGGTTAGTCATCTTGAAGTGGGTTTGTGCTCTGCAATTTAAGACGTTGAATGGAGCTCGGTGAAGCGAACGAAAATTATTTAAAGAAAACTATTGATTGTGACTTTTATTCTCTCGTTCTCATGGATTATATCCATTCTTTTTTTTTATGATAAGCCTGTTTATTTCTGTCTATATATATATATATATATATATATATATATATATATATATATATATATATATATATATATATATACATACATATATCAGTGAACCAGGGCATGTGAAGCGTCTTGGGTAAACCATGGTAAGTTTCGTAGGGCCTGGATGTGGAAAGGGAGCTGTGGTATCGGTGCATTAAACATGACAGCTAAAGACTGAGTGTGAACGAATGTGGCCTTTGTTGTCTTTTCCTAGCGCTACCTCACGCGTGTGTGGGGGGAGGGGGGATGCCATTTCATGTGTGGCGGGGTTGCGACGAGAATGGATGAAGGCAGCAAGTGTGGATGTGTACATATGTATATATGTATATATCTGTGTACGTATATGTATGTACACATTGAAATGTATAGGTACGTATATGTGCGTGTGTGGATGTTTATGTATGTACATGTGTATGTGGGTGGGTTGGGCCATTCTTTCGTCTGTTTCCTTGCGCTACCTCGCTAATGCGGGAGACAGCGATTAACTATAATGATAATATATATATATATATATATATATATATATATATATATATATATATATATATATATATATATATATATATATATATATATATTTATGTGTGTGTGTGCGTGTGTGTATATAAAGGTTGATTATGTACATACAAGGGCTTTGTATGTAGTGGGAGGACGTATGGTATTAAGACTAACATAAACACGTGAAGTTGATCAACTCATCATGATTGGTGGTTATAGATGACGTTGACAAACTCACCGGCCTTAATGACCCTGGCAGTCGATAGGCCTACAGCCCTAATCGTCAACCAATTATACACAACACACGCGCCCGTCCACCACTCTAACACACACACACACACACACACACACACACACACACCCGACCTGTGCCGATAATGGGGTACCAGATAATAGGCATGACATTGACAGGCTTGTACTAGGCGAGTCTTTACACACACACACACACACACACACACACATATACACACAGGTAAAGTTCAAGAGATGGACTTCGGTGAGTGTAAAACTCCCTCCCCGTGTAGTACAATAGTTGATACTAGCTAAGAAAATAGGTAATCACACTCACCCATTCCTTGAAGCACGCACAGGCCCATCCATGGTCGGGCCAACCAGGGTTCGAATCTTGGACGCGGCAAGTCGACCTACGCCTAACCCAGGTGTTCATCCTCCTCTCCGTGCCTGGTGGATAGAGGAGTACCTGTTTAAGGCTGGTGTGTGTGTGTGTGTGTGTGTGTGTGTGTGTGTGTGTGTGTGTGTGTGTGTGTGCATACATGGGAATGAAGACGCGTTACGTATATACAAGGTAATGAGGCGGGACAACACTGGTATCTAACCCTCTCCCCGTAACGCATGGACGGTAATTTTACAGAAAGTAATCACACACACACACACACACACACACACACACACACACACACACACAAATATTGCAGTGAAATCATTCAACATTATTGTTATTAAGCGCCACATGTTATGCTTGTTTTGACACATATTACCTACCTTGTTACTAATTTCAGAATGATTTTAAAAACGCTTTATATATATATATATATATATATATATATATATATATATATATATATATATATATATATATATATATATATGTGTGTGTGTGTGTGTGTAATAAATTTCGAACGCCTAGCTTTTATTTTACGCAAATTCAACGTAAACTATATCTTTTACTCGGAAATATCTTGCATGTATCAAAGTACGTCAAAAGACATTGTCAACGTGTCTTTGACATAATGTGGGAGTAACTTGTGAGACGCTGACAACTGTTAGGTATGACCTGGTGTATATATATCATCATGAGGTGCTGTGACCTCAGTGCTGTAGCCAGGGTACTGCAGTCACGACCAGTGCTTGTCGAGAAGGCCAGCAGGAGTACGTGAGTGTTGGTGACGAGTTGTAAGCCTCCTTTGAGCGGGAGAGGACGACCCTTGAGCACCGCGACACGTCTCGACCTTAGCATGACGTTACAACCAATGGATATTGACAACGACTGACTTCTCATTCTACCCTTAAGGTTAAAGGACACGCCATCATGCCCGTAAGGTCGTGACTCATTCAAGGGTCGTCCTCCCTCTGTGCCCTAACGTCGTATCTCCCGTGTGTGCAATGGTCTCTCACCTTCGTTCTCATGGGGATCAAGCCAGAAATCGTAACTTATGACGTACGTAAAAATTGTGGCAGTCGGTGTCTCGCAATGGTTTGTTATTTAGGGTTTAGGTCCATCATACGTTAGGGTCATTTAAGCCGTCAGCGTCAAGTTATATAACGTCCATTCGGAGAGGAAAAGAAGAATGGAACACCTTCTTCAGGTGTTCATGATGATTCTAAGACCATATACGCATATTACATATGAGTACGACCCTTCTTGGCTTCTGTGATATCCATCCAGCAGTTTTGCCGCAAGGTTGATATCCAATTATATTCCAATCAGGTCTACGTTAAAAAAAAAACAATGTCAAAATTTGCGTAAAATATTGGCCGAGGATAAGAAAAGATTTTGATGAGAATCATAAACGGAAATTTTTCATAATGAAGGCGAAAAAGTGCCAATAACTTGCTCTTCTTTGTGCTATCCACTCTTATATTACCTCCGGAACCGTCAGGTCAAGACATTCCTCTTTTATGAACTTGTCTCTACATGAGTGTGAAATTTTTCAAGCCTTTGGGACAGAGATGTATTGATCCTGACTATATGATTAAGAACGAACTTATATAAAATAATGAAAATATTGAAATAATAATAATAATGATATTAATAATAATAACAATAATAATGATAATGATAATGATAACAATAATATAATAATAATAATAATAGTAATGCTATTATTCCACAGATATTTTCCTTGGGGCTTAGCAACGCACCATTGATAAACACTTCGACATTTGTACTCGCGAGTCATTCTCTGTTTTCAAAACAATGACGATCAGATTCTCATGGAATCAGATCCCAAACTGTAGTGACGACAGGTATTACCTTGTCTTACACAGATACAGTTTTCCAGGTGTGATGCAGCGGAATTCAGACAGCAACAGACCATTGGATCCCTCAGAGGCTATTTTGTGATGGTGGAAGATATCAGAAACTCAAGAGATTAGTGTGGTAAAGTTAGGGAGCGTATGTTGATGATTCAAACACAACGGCCTTGCAAATTGTTAACGTGACTTAAGGAGGCGCAAATAATGTAAGTTGTGGACTTGAAATATTTATCAGTTCTGCTCTTGAACATATCTGTAGTTCGCCTTTTAACCGCTCTAAGCTGCAAATCTTGCTGAAGAAAAAGTACCTCGCCTTATTCGAAGTAAAACGTTTGCCCACGAGTTTGTATCCATTACTGCGACTGAAATCAGACGAATCAGATGTTAAGGAACATGACAGATCACGATGATCAAAGCCTTTGATAACTTTTGAGTACTTGTGTCATATCTCCTCTTAACCTTCTCTTCTATAAGTTAAATAGATTCAAGTCGTTTAATCTGCTCTCGTAGGATTTGTTTCTTAGCCCGAAAATCACCTTGGTAGCTCGACGCTGTTATACCCCTTCCATTTTTTTTTTTTTCGGTACTGTGACCAAAACTGGAAGCACTCTTCAAGTTGGGGACGAACCATTGAACTGTAAAGAGTAAGGATGATTCCCCTGGACTTAGATTTCGAAGGACTCGAAGGACCTAACTTCTATCATGGATACAGACACAGGCCGATATCTTGATGGACTGAGATGAATAGAAGAAGTAAGGGTTCGATCGTGTTATCTTCAGGAAGCTCTCGATCCAAATCCTTCTGTGTCGTGAAGCACAGATTCGTAACTGTTTTAGATTTCCTTATATCGTGATAACAGATACCAAGACCTTGATGCAGAGATATGATTAATTCTTTGATTAATGTGTCGTACGTTTGAAATCCTAGCTAGAGAAAGAAATATGTAAGTTTTCTAGAATGATAAATCGCCAGACATAAGGATTATCTAGAATTGGCAAATATTCAGTGAGCAAAAACATCTTTTTCCGTGTTTGAATTTGGTGTAATATCTTGCAGTCTGATCCAGATCCAAACTTTTTCATCAATATTTTTTGGTAAACATTAGTCAGAAAACATTTCACTGAACGGCTTAAACAGTGTTGCCATGATGAAGCACTCTGATTGGTCGATGTCAAATAACGTCATTGTCTAAAAAAAATGAAAAAATAAAAAAGAGATTGACGACATGTGCCGTTTATTATTTTCGGCTTATCTTAGGATTGTTGTCTGTATATTTGGAAACAATCAGACGAAAGACAGGTTAGGTTACCTTACTCTTACGTATTTTATGCAGGTTTCCACCGCGGGCAACGAGACGTAAAAGAATTATTACTCGTCGACAGACAGGGGTGAGGACGCCTTTGATTACTTGCCAGGAGAATCAGCCAATAAGAACACGCGATGCACATACGTCATATCCGGATAATGGCGTTGTGCAATGACGTCACGTAAATCGTCAAATCGGAGAGCTGGCTGTTAATGCCGTCACGATAAATACCAAAGAGAGCATTTCGCGGCAAAATTCCATTCCCCCTCATGTTTGCAGTGTCGGGTTTCAAATATTCACTGCCCCACTAATAAATGGAAGTTCCAACAACGCAGTACAATGTCGAGAGTCTAAAATATGTATCATGTAATAGTTTTCCACAAGTTTGGACAGACGGGTCTGTCTGTTAGGATTTTCGATGTATCTGCAAAACTCACTATTCATTTGCCAGAGGGGGAGAAATGGAAATCGATAGCCAATGTTTATAAAGATTACTTGTATATATATATATATATATATATATATATATATATATATATATATATATATATATATATATATATATATATCCCTGGGGATAGGGGAGAAAGAATACTTCCCACGTATTCCCTGCGTGTCGTAGAAGGCGACTAAAAGGGGAGGGAGCGGGGGGCTGGAAATCCTCCCCTCTCGGTTTTTTTAATTTTCCAAAAGAAGGAACAGAGAATTGGGCCAGGTGAGGGTATTCCCTCAAAGGCCCAGGCCTCTGTTCTTAACGCTACCTCGCTAATGCGGGAAATCGCGAATAGTTTGAAAGAAAAAGAAAATATATATATATATATATATATATATATATATATATATATATATATATATATATATATATATATATATGAAGGCGTTACCGTACTCTGCCTGCTCGTGGCAGAGTAACCTTTGGCGAGGCTGTGTCATCATCTGTTGAGGAAAAAGAGTAAAGTGACATCGAGGAACCTCTCACTCTAAAGGTGTCCATCACTTCCCTACTGCTGGAAGTAGCGCAGGAAAGTCAAGAAGGGCATTTCAGTTCCTTATTAGTGAAATCATCTTCGTATTCTACCAAACATCCAAATAGTCCCAGCACTCACTAACAGAAGCGCGGTGCATGAGACACGCAGATAACATGAGACCTGATGGTCTACGACGAGGTTATGTGTTGGAGGACCTTACATGGGATGGAGGGAGAAGACAACACCTGGTTGTCAGTGACGAGGTTGTCTGCTGGAGGATTATCTATCCCCCGTGCTAATAGACGGAGGCAAGAGAGATAAAGCAGAAAGGATCATCCCCACCCACACTGACGATGGAGACGAGACAGTAAAGCAGAAGGCTCCTCCCTTACCACCCACCACTCGCGATGGAGACAAGGTAGTAGTAAAACTGTAGTATCCCCATCCTCCTCCATTCACTTAAGGTTTAGCCAGTCAGTAGTCGTGGGAAACAAAAAAGGAAGAAAAAAAAAGGTCTACGAACTGAAGGCCTTGAGCTGTCGACCTGTTGAAGCTGTACAGAGTAGGTCGATGACGTAAAGTTTAAGGGGCCGCTAATAACTGGCAACTGTGGGACGTGACCCGTTCTCCCGAACTTGCTCGATTCATGACACGTTCACGTCTGAGTGTGTGTGTGTGTGTGTGTGTGTGTGTGTGTGTGTGTGTCTCGAATATCGATACCTTTAAATATTTCTGACAAGGGAGAAAGCTATGCAGATGCAAATCAAAGTCTCTCTCTCTCTCTCTCTCTCTCTCTCTCTCTCTCTCTCTCTCTCTCTCTCTCTCTCTCTCTCTCTCTCTCTCTCTATCTATCTATCTATCTATCTATCTATCTATCTATCTATGTATATATCTATCTCTCTATCTCTCTGTCTATATATCTATCTATCTGTCTATCTATCTATCTATCCATCTGTCTATCTACCTATCTATATGTATATCTGTTTTATGAGCCAGAGGTAAAATAGACAGAGATAAGCGGTACAGAGCACAGAGAACAGGAGGAACAGATAAGAGACAAGGATAAAGCTTCGAGTATAAGATATGGCACAGTGTTAAGAAATCCTGAGCTGCACATAAGCCGAAAGACTTAAAGATACCCTCGCCATGTATTGCCTCTGGCGCGGCCGTGGTTGATGAAGAATATCTACTTGAAGAAGTGTAGCGGGTGATGATAACGGGGGCGACACAGGCCACGAGAGGGAGGGAGGTAGAGGTAAACCAGATGTAGTGAGGAGATTGCCACAGAAATGATTCTTTTGATGGAGCGCATAGTGTGGTAGTGCGAGTGGTGGCTGGTGGTGGTGGAGTGGTTGAGGTATGCATGTTGGAGAGTGTTGTGTACGATGGAGGACCTCGTGGTTTATCGTGATTCCCAAATCACCTTTCTTAAATACAGGTACAACAGTTGCCCTCTCTCATAACCTTGGAACTACACCATCCTCCAGTGATTAGCTGAATGGTATTCCGGCCGGCCTGGCAAGTGTATCCGTTCATATTTCTTCAGCACGTGAGGGAAGAATTCATTGGGACCATGACCCGTATATGGGTCAGATTGTTTTAGTAACCTGAATGTTATGTCGTTTGTATCTATCTACCTCCCAAGGCTTCTTGCCCAACCCTCCCAAGGCTTCTTGCCCAACCCTCCCAAGGCTTCTTGATCATCTCGTCTTGCTAATGATGGGTCACTGTTGTCCTCTACTGTGACACAGGCTCTCTAAACTTGTCACTCATCTCCTCACACATTTCCTCCTAATCCTCGGTAGTTCGTCTCGCCGCCTCCCTTATCCTGGTTTCTCTGCTCTATGACCGATAATTTGCTTCTGATGAACTTATGGGAAAAGTTTTGAAGTGTCTCTTGCTTTGTCCAGAATCCTGTTTCCATTTTCGTTTCTCTGCTCCTTCCTGCTTTTCTCAAAGTTTTCGTTTCTCTGCTCCTTCCTGCTTTTCTCAAACTTCTCGCTTCTTCCTCCTTCATATTTTTCATATATCGGGCTGCTTGTGTCTCTTTTATCTCCTCCTCAGTGCATCTGCAAGCTCTTTCGTTCTCTGGCTTTCTATGCTGGACCACGTTCTTTCATCTTTTCGATTTTCTACCTCTGTTTGCTTGCATCCGTCGTCCTCTCACCTAAAGGTACAGTAGTGTAGGAGAGAGTGAGGCACCAGGAACGTCCCATCTCTTCTGCTTTCTTTACCCATGCAGAGGCTCCGTCATCAGGTAGCACCAGTATTCTGATTATTTCATTATATATTTCACATTATATATTTCCATAACACTGTTCTTCTCAACTATGATTATAGAACTCCCTTTTCCAACCTATTCTCTCAAAGAACTAGATGAGCTCTGCGTTGTAGCCCTGGTCATATATCCTCCATTGGTCCTGGTCACCTTCTGGTCCTTCTCTCGTGTCCTGTTCGACGATATTATTCATCCCTGCTTCACTGGGTGTTGTTTCTCCTTCTGGCCTCATCTGGTTCCTCTCGTTTTTCTCCTCGTTTTGCACGGTTAAGATCTCTCTCTCTCTCTCTCTCTCTCTCTCTCTCTCTCTCTCTCTCTCTCTCTCTCTCTCTCTCTCTCTCTCTCTCTCTCTCTCCCCTGACAAACACTCTTTTGGCTCTCTCTTTCACGGCATGTTTGTCGGCCTACTTGAGCGCCACTTGGCAACACATTTCCTCATCAAAGGTAATCTTCATCGGCCTTCCTGTAGTGTCTTGCATTTTTAACTATTCTCCTCACTTTTTTTTCCCCATTTTCTTTTGCTACATTTATCACGTCCATAGCATCAGGTAACTTTGTGACGTGATCCTATCCTTCTGATTTTCCTTTTCCTCCACGTTTAAGAAATGGTCGTCTTCCGACCCCTACGATCATCACACAGACCTATGCCTGATGACCTCCCTCAGCACAACATCCTTCATTCTGTGTAGTGGCCTGTTCTTACACTCGTCTGTTCCTCCGTATCTTAGATCATGATTAAAGTCTAGTTTTACCATTGCCGCACAACTGTCGTACACTATTTTAACCCTCTTAAGTCGTCTGTATCCATTGGTTCGCGTGCTGTCGTGTCTTGCTATATACACTGCTTCCTCTGTGGCTTTAACCAGTATATTCTTTAACCTGTCGGGTTCATAGAACTCCTATGCTCCATGGTTCTCCTCAGATGCGTTATGTAGTTCGTGCCCCTTCCTCTCCTTCATTGTTTGTTGATCACTGGTTAGTATTGTCTGTCTGCTCCACCATCTCCTGCCTTCCCCGGGAGCCTCCATCTTCATCTGTACCTATGTTAAGAACCACCTTCCCTCTTCTGTTATTAATGACTCCATTACAGTGTTGTCCAATTTGTCCAACTCGTCTAGCGCTTTCTGATATTTCCCACTGTCCCCAGGACTGTGGTCACAATGTCTTCACCTTGCCATGCAGATGTTACATTCTAGAATCATATACTTTTTTTGTTCCTATAGCCATAATATGGGTGTTATCAACCGAAGAGTTTTACACTTTCCCCCACACCTTCCTTATAACTTCTGCTATCGGACCTGCCGTAATTTATAAGTTACTTTGCCATTTACACAATGAATATTTACTTTGGAAACTTTCCTGGAACCTTTATTGGCACGAGGCTGATCAACTCGGAACTCTGGATATAAGTTAAAAATTGTGTGAGTGTTTCGAAAGCGTTCATGTACGCGCTTCGTCCATCCCATGTCAAAAGTGGAGGAATTCCTGGTAACAGACAGCAGAGCCAACGTGGAAGTATAGCAGGAATCAGAGCCATAACATACAGAATAACCACCCGTAATTGCACATTTGCCGAATGATGTTTTCAGCGACGAGCGAACTTTCATCTGCTCATCCAGTTTTTGACTCACACACAGCAACAGCCTTCACATCAACTCTCTTCACCACAGTGAACAAGAACAGACACAGTAATGACCAATATACTCTTTTGATAATGTGTTTGTACACGTCTCTCCTTTAGACCTCCTCTTTCATGAAGTAATTCCATAAATAGGATTCTTTGCGTTTTCTAATGTTGCTGGCGAATGATAATGTTAACTATTTACGTCCTGTTTCAAATATGAATTTAAACATTCAGTCAGCGCTGTGAATTCAAAGCAATTTGTATGCAGGTTCGTGTTCGTTCTGTGCCAACAACAATGCGGTTCATCATGCATTTGTTATTATCATCATTTGTGTTTCACTGATCATTACTTAACTCTCGTGACGCTGTAACTCTTGTGTTGTGGCGTTCAGTGTCACGACCAGTTCTTTAGGATGTAAGTTAATGTCTCGTCTCATGTCACATTAACTTCTGTATTACCTGAGAATGAACTGTTGCTCCGTATGCAACCTGCTGAGTACGACGTTACGACCTTTGAAGACGACGTTACGATCCTTGAGCACGACAGAACGACCCTTGAGCATGACGGTACGACCCTTGAGCATGACGGTACGATCCTTGAGCACGACGGTACTACCCTTCAGCACGACGGTACGACCCTTGAAGCACGACGGTACGACCCTTGAACACGACGTTACGACCCTTGAGCACGACGGTACGACCCTTCAGCACGACGGTACGACCGTTAAGCACGACGTTACGACCCTTGAGCACAACGGTACGATCATTGAGCACGACAGAACGACTCTTCAGGATTAGGTCAGAGTCGTCGTTTTCCTGGCTAGTACCGTCATGTTCAAGGGTCGTGTCGTCGTGCTCCAGGGCAGTACCGTCGTTCAAGGGTCACCACCTATGCTCTCAAGGGCAAGGGCATTACCCATCGCACTCAAGGGCAAGGGCATTACCCATCGTACTCAAGGTGCTGACGCGACGTCGTCGGTCCGTACCTCCCTGCGTGGTGCAGGATGTGTTCACGTGCGCAGGTATTCGTTTACGTGCACTAGTGTTGTATACAGGTATTTGTTCGTGTGCACCTGTAATTATGTGCACGAATAGTTAAGTGCACCTGTAATTATGTGCACGAATAGTTAAGTGCACCTGTAATTATGTGCATGAATAGTTAAGTGCACCTGAAATTATGTGCATGAATAGTTAAGTGCACCTGTAATTATGTGCACGAATAGTTAAGTGCACCTGTAATTATGTGCATGAATAGGTAAGTGCACCTGTAATTATGTGCACGAATAGGTAAGTGCACCTGTAATTATGTGCATGAATAGTTAAGTGCACCTGTAATTATGTGCATGAATAGTTAAGTGCACCTGTAATTATGTGCATGAATAGTTAAGTGCACCTGTAATTATGTGCATGAATAGTTAAGTGCCCCTGTAATTATGTGCACGAATACTTAAGTGCACCTGTAATTATGTGCACGAATACTTAAGTGCACCTGTAATTATGTGCATGAATAGTTAAGTGCACCTGTAATTATGTGCATGAATAGTTAAGTGCACCTGTAATTATGTGCACGAATAGGTAAGTGCACCTGTTTACGTGCACTGGTGTTTGATTATGTGCACCTGCATTTATGTGCACTGTTACTGTGTACGAGTATTTGTTTACGTTCACAGGCTTTTGTGCATTTGTTTATGTCCACAGGTATTTGTTTATGTCCACAGGCATTTGTTTATGTCCACAGGTGTTTGTTTATGTTCACAGGCATTTGTTTATGTCCATAGGTGTTTGTTTATGTCCACAGGCATTTGTTTATGTCCATAGGTGTTTGTTTATGTCCACAGGCATTTGTTTATGTCCACAGGTGTTTGTTTATGTTCACAGGCATTTGTTTATGTCCATAGGCATTTGTTTATGTCCAGAGGTATTTGTTTATGTCCCCAGGTATTTGTTTATGTCCACAGGTATTGGTTTATAGGCACCGGTCTTATTGTATGCGTTTACTTGTTTCTTTGCACGTGTTGTTCTTGGTCTTCTATATACACGAGTTTAAACTTCCATTTAACTGTTTGTTTGCTCGGGTCCCATCTCCATCGTCTTCCCATTAGCCTCCCGAGCTGGCTTAGAACATTAGTGGCCCATTTAGCTCAACTTATAACCCGAGGCTGAGTCACGAACACGAAGGCGAAGCCTTGACCCGTATCATCCGGTGGGGGAGGGAAGGTTTGAACCCTTGAGCTCGGGGTTTACGAACCCTTTGAGCACACGGCGGTACGAACCCATGAACACCAGGTTTCGAATCCTTGAGAACGGTCCGTTTCGCTCCATATATTCAATTTTTTTGCGTGAAACTAAAAAAGTCTTTTGTACGACGACCGCATTTTATAGTAATAACGAATCAGTGTAAAGTTATTTGTGGACTTGTACCATGATACGGTAATGAGACGTTTCATCTGTTCGATGAGCGTATTCACCGTAGTGCTTCCGTTGGAATTATTTTTTTTAAGCTGCCATGAACAGAGAGGATCGCCATGTTATCAATTCCGTGTTGCATGTCTCGTACCAGTTTCGGTGTAATTAGGCTTCGCATGATTTTATCTTTTTTCTTTTTTTTTCACGATTACGGAGGGGCATAGTCGACTTAATTGAGTTGTGATAATGGAATTTCCTAATTATAAGGCATTATACCCGTCGGGCAATTAGTCCTGCAGTGCTTACAGCTTAACCTTGCATCTTCCCTATTGTCTTGCTAATTACACAGGGATCTGGGACTGGTTTCTGATGTAATCCTTAGCCTCTGGCGTGAACGTCTGGCACTAGTGCTAGCTTGGTCATTCTTGACTATCTTCTACATCGGACGATTAAATCTAGCCCATTTATCTTGGATGGCGCTGAACAGGAATAAATTAGAATAACGACGTTATGAAGCGAACAACAACAACAACAGAAAAGGTGGTGAGTATTCGTAGCTCTTAAATACGAGGGTTCGATCCCTGAGCACGACGGTACGACCCTTGGCTTTGATGATTCGGCCTTTTGATACGACGACCCTTTGAAGGTCGGATCACACTGTCGTACCCTAAGGATCATCATGCTTAATGAATTCAACGTATCCTCCTCCTCCTCCTCCTCCTCCAGGACCTACGCTGATGAAGCCTGCTATACTGATGTCTGGCGTGATGGAAGACACGGCCAGTCAATCAGTGGAGAGCAACAGTACCGCACCGGGAGCCATAACAACTCGTTGTGCCTCACATGTGCATCATCACCGACAGTCGACCACATCTTGCCCCCTTCGTCTGTAAAGTGTCTAATGCCACACACGAGCGTGCATTATCTGCATGCACGCAAGCACGCACGCGCGTGGATACTGGTCCTGGACGAGACTGAACTGTATCAGTATGATTTAAAGTTAGTTATTAAGCCTGGGTCATTAAGGTCGTCTGCGTCAATCGGAAAAAAAAAAAAATCTTGAACACGACATTTCAAACGGTATACTCGCTCTCACCTCTTGCATGAACATGGAGAGCTAGAGATAAGCATAAAGATAAGAGATAAGAAAGGAAAGGAATAATAGGGCTGTGATAACAGTTAGCAGTTATTATCTCTAAGATGATATTTATATATATATATATATATATATATATATATATATATATATATATATATATATAAATTATATAGAGTGTGCCGCTAGGAGGATGGGGATGTGCTGGGAAATGAGATGTTTGAGGACAATGTGTGGTGTGAGGTTGTTTGATCGAGTTAAGTAACGTAAGGGTTAATTAGAGGAGATGTGTGGAAAATTAAATAAGAGAGTGGTTGAGAGAGCAAGAAGGAGGGTGTTTGAATTGGTTTGGGCACATGGGAGAATGAGTGAGGAAAGATTGACCAGAGGATAATATGTGTCGGAGGTGGACGGGACGAGGAGTCCACGGGGTAAATGAAACACGATAAGTTCCCAAGTGCACTTTCGTGTAATAATCACATCATCAGGGGGAGACACAAGAGACAAATATAAGTCAGTTGATATACATCGAAGATACGAAGCTCTATATATATATATATATATATATATATATATATATATATATATATATATATATATATATATATATATATTTTTTTTTTTTTTTTTTTTTTCATACTATTCGCCATTTCCCGCGATAGCGAGGTAGCGTTAAGAACAGAGGACTGGGCCTTTGAGGGAATATCCTCACCTGGCCCTCTTCTCTGTTCCTTCTTTTGGAAAAAAAAAAAAAAAAAAAAAAAAAAAAAAAAAAAAAAAAAAAAAAGCACATGTTTCATGGGAAGTTCAAAGGGTTATGTTTATGCATCACGTTGGGACGCCCAGCCTCATGTTTGTTGACAAGTAATCATGCCTAGCGACGTTCGGAATTATATCACGTCCCTGCCCACCGGCAGGGAGGGACTGCTCTGTTTCGGTCCTAAATATAGACGTCTGCGCCAGGTACAGAATGATAAAAGTGCTGTGACTGGAGTCGATATTATAGTTAGCCCGTTGAGGCCGACGGCTTTATTTGTGTTCCCTGAGTACGACTTGATCCTTTTAAGAGGACAACTTAGTCCCTTAGAATACACTCAGGGCAATTGTGTCCCTTAGGGTCGACTTTTCCTCTTGAGTACACGATGGTTTTGCCAACCTCTCCTACCCCCAGAGTACAACGGATTCGACCCTCTGAGTACATGAACCCCTTATTCACAACGACAGAACCCTTATTTGAGTACGAAGACTTGAGCCTCAAGCACCGTACTGAAGGGGTCAAGTCTTCGTAGTCAAGGGTTTAAGTCTTCGTAGTCAAAGGATTAGGTTGTGGTAAGGAGGTTAATGAACTCGTATATCCCATCCCACGCACGACTCCCCTGAGCAACACCCACACACACACGCGCGCACACACGCACAACACACACACACACACACAACACACACAGAGAGAGAGAGAGAGAGAGAGAGAGAGAGAGAGAGAGAGAGAGAGAGAGACGCTTTAGAATCACTCTGGCGTTATTTCGGACGCCTGGCGCGTCACGCTAACCTTGGATAAACGAGTCGCGGGACGCGCCATCAAGCCGGTCATGAAGGAGGAACATGCGAGTGTAGGGTAGTGTATTGAGACACGCCAACTCCAGGCTTCCAGTGGAGGGATGTGTGGAAGCCACCGAGCCAGCTTTATGGTTAAGGAGAATTTACAGGAGCATTAAATAACGCGGTGAGGGGCCATTGTCCCCAGCCGGTCCTGACGACAGCGATCGTTGCCTCCTGGATGCGGTGTCTATTTTAGTCGGTAGGGATAGGTTAGGTTAGGTTAGGTTAGGTTAGGTTAGGTAAGGTAAGGTAAGGATAGGTTAGGTCAGGTAAGGTAAG